>NC_073691.1:19656686-19681505 GCF_029784155.1 Uranotaenia lowii | reverse complement strand
GTTTTTTTTATGGTTTCAAAATGATTTCCTATGGAGCCTTCCTCATCGCCCAAGAACTCCTGAAAACAGATGTCAAACTCCTGGAGATGAACGCAGCAGACTCACAAAGGAATCGACAGGATTTTGGAGGAATTAATAAAAAAAAATGGAAGAGAGGAGAATAGATCAAGAAGCGACTAAAGAGCTCCTAAGAAAAAATAAACAAGTTCCTTGCAAAGTTTTTGGGATTATTATGCATTCCTCGAAAACCTTTCCCTCGTTTGCGAGTACTTCAAAAACTTTTAGTCATTTAAAAAAAATCTTTATAACTTTTAAAGCTCTCTTTACGAACTCTTGAGAACTCAAACATTTAAATCCTAGTATTCTCTTCAGGAATACTTAAAGACTACCACCAGGAACTTTTGAGAGTCCATTCTGGACTCCTAGAAGTTCCTCCAAAAACACGTGAGCGTTCTACCAGAAATGCTTTAGAGACACTTCAGGAAGTCTCGAGACTTCCGTTAGGATCTTCCATAGTGGCTCAAGGATTTCTTGAAGACTACTTTAGGAGTTCTCAAAAGTCCTATTATGGACTGTAAGTGTCCTACCGAGAATCCTTGAGCCGTAAGTTTAAGGAGATGGGATCTTCAAAGCTTTTGTTGAACCCCACGATTTACAATTCGCGTATTGACGATCACTGGTGAAACTAGCAATCGCTAGTGTAGAGTGTAAAGTAGCAGGGAAATAAAGAATTTAATTTGTTCCATTCCTGAAACCTGTGTTTTCAACAGCTTTTATTGTTGATTTTTTTCTTAAGTTAGGGACTTAGCTATACTGAGATTTACTTAGATTTTTTTCAATAAAACACTAACATTTGTAAAATGTGTTCTTCAAATAAGAGCTTGTTGGAAATCAAGGATGTTTGTAAATATGTAGTTAAGAATTCCTCAGAGTTCTAAGAGGGACCCCAAAAGCTCTTAAAGAGAGCTCTTGTAAAGGGTCTTGTAAAGGGTCTCGTAAAGGGTCTTGTAAAGGGTCTTGTAAAGGGTCTTGTAAAGGGTCTTGTAAAGGGTCTTGTAAAGGGTCTTGTAAAGGGTCTTGTAAAGGGTCTTGTAAAGGGTCTTGTAAAGGGTCTTGTAAAGGGTCTTGTAAAGGGTCTTGTAAAGGGTCTTGTAAAGGGTCTTGTAAAGGGTCTTGTAAAGGGTCTTGTAAAGGGTCTTGTAAAGGGTCTTGGAAAGGGTCTTGGAAAGGGTCTTGGAAAGGGTCTTGTAAAGGGCCTTGTAAAGGGTCTTGTAAAGGGTCTTGTAAAGGGTCTTGTAAAGGGTCTTGTAAAGGGTCTTGTAAAGGGTCTTGTAAAGGGTCTTGTAAAGGGTCTTGTAAAGGGTCTTGTAAAGGGTCTTGTAAAGGGTCTTGTAAAGGGTCTTGTAAAGGGTCTTATAAAGGGTCTTGTGGAGGATGTAATGTTTAAGGATTCTGACTTCAAGAATTCCAGAAAAAAAAACAAAATTCTCATTGACTCTCTCTGAGTTTCCACAAAAGGTCAAGAAATGTCGTGAGAATGTTAAAAATTTCCTGATCGTTTTAGATCCTTTAGGTTTTTAGACCTAAAAAAAATCATAGAGAACTGAAGAAGATCTCAAACCAAGAGGATTTTAAGCAGCTCACAACTTCCGAAAGAGACTACGAGAGAAGGTAACTAATTTGAGTTTTCAACACTGAGGATTCATTGAACCATCGATTGAAAACTACGTTTATAACAAGTACGAACATAAGTGATACGACTCCCCAATGGACTGCAATTTTAACACTGAGGGGGCATTTCAAGAATTAAAAAAAAACCGTATAGGTATTTGAATAAAATTGCAAAAAAAATCAAAAAAAACTTTTTTTTCAAAACGCCAGCGAAAATTTTAATCTACAAAACTTTTTGATAGTTTGGTACCACTTCTGATCTGATTGAAACTCTTAAAAACCAACTGACCGAACCTTTCACGAACACCAGCAAACTACATCTCTAATGAGTATTTAGGTATGGCAATCGAGTTGTTTGCTACTGTACACTTCGCTAAGCCATACACGCTCCGCAACAACTTGCTGAAGAGCTCCGTCAGTGCCACCGTACTTACAAGGGCTAATCTATTTTAACAAATGCAAAAATTCATTTCCAACGTCCAAAGAATTCAAAAATTTTACGACAACCACAACAGCAACGAAAGAAAATCTACCTTCAACAGACAGAGAAGGAAAGAAAAAATTACACTGCGGTTTCCACGACGGGTGGACGTCGTCGTCTCGTCATTCGGAATGTTTCTTGAATTGAAGTTGAGTCATTTGCGTTCAGTTGATGGTACTTGGGCATATTCCCATCGCGTTTCCAGACAGAGTACATACTCTGAAAGACCAAAGGAGGAATTCCCACGGGATTGCTTCGGGATTCCGCCAAAGACGGTTATCGGCAGGGAACATTTGCCTTGAATTAGCGCGCTGATTATGGGTATTTGTACCGTCAGATGATAATGCAAGCTCTATGACGGAGCTTATATTTTTCTTAACTATTTTATGGACTGATGACTCGAGGGAAAGGATCGCCTGTCGATTGAAGGTACAAATTGACAGAAATATTCAGTGAAAGTTTCCAGCGGAAATCTCAACTTGGATGTAAAAGAAATAGAATGATACAGTACAAAATTAAAGACATCAATCCGAGCGATGGATGATCAATCAACCTCAACAACTGGAAGCTTCATTAAAATTAATCGAGAATTTATTTAAGTCGTAATTGACTTGATTCACTACTATAACCGGAAAGGACCAATTAAGGTTGAACAAATTTTACGACTTACTCATTCACTTCATTCATATGGATCACAAGGCGGCTTGTCAACATTCTTGAAAATAAATTACCTGAAATAGAGAAGAAAAACAACAAATCGTTAGCATACATGTTCTAGTTAAGGTTGTCAGAAGGTTTCGATGTGGGCTAAGAAGTAAAAAACAAACAATAAAACCGTTGAAGATATCCGTTTTAGCAAAAAATAAAATAAAAACAAACTAAAGCGCAAACCCAGGTCAACAGAGGGGGCTTGGTTGGTATCTCGATTACTTATCTTTTCGTTCCGACAATTAGCGTGACAATTGCTTCAAACTTCCTTTCTTGGGACTGGGAATGGCGGGCAAAAGACTTGCCGATAAGCCGCCATCTAAATACATCTACAGATGGTGATAAAATAGATTTGTAATAAGCTTGCCAGATTGCTCGATTTTATCCGGGTTTGCCCTGATATTCAATATAAAATTTGGAAAAGTCCGCTCCAGCCTGGTTGCCCGAATTTCGTTGAAAAAAGCCCGGATTTATTCACTTTATTTGCTAAATCAAACAAAAAAAACCAATTAGGTTGTAAAAATGTTTTATTTATGCGTCCAAAACGAAATTTTTTGAGCAAGTTTTATAAAAATAATCATGAAAGGTTGTTTGGAAGCCTAAAATACGATTTGAAATCTGTTGATAAGTTTGTTTGAAGAGTTTTTCTTGGTTTTTGATGAGTCATTCCTAGATGTTGACCAAATTGGAATGAATATATACACTTTTCATGTTTTTTCTTTTTAAATTTTTCCTTGAGAAGGGAAAAGTGATGTGTTTTCAAAATTTGGCACCGTGGTTATTGAGATTTTGTGGAAAAGCGTTTGAAATCTAAGAAATCATCAGATTGGAGTTTTTAAAAATTCGAAATGTGTCGATCATGTTGAATTATCTTATAAAAAGATTAAATTCTTTTCAATTATATTAGTTTTTGTATAATATAGAAAACCGATTGTTTCTAAACAAAACAATTATTGAAAAAACGGTAAAAAGTTTTGTTTCTTTTTGGTTTGAATTTGGTTTTGAATTTTTTTAGACTTATTTTGTTGATTTTAAACATTTTTGTTTGAAAGCTTAGTTTAGCTTGATTGCACATTTCAATCTTTTTTCCTTGATAATGTATAAAGTTACTTCTCATTTTCGTGTTATTTTTCAGAATTTTTATTCCTTTTTTAACTTTTCTCTCTCTTTTTATTCTCTTTTAAATTTTTTAGTTACATTACTATATTTTTTTAACTGTTTTAAGATTTTAAAAATTTTCGAATTCTTTTTCATTTGCTTTTGTTACATGACGTTTGATTTGAAAATATGGGTAGTTTTTTTTTTCTTATTTGTCATAATTAAAAAAAAAAACCTGACTTTTATATGTGAACTGTCTTTTATTTTTTTATGTTTTGATAATTTTTTCATTCTAATTTTTTTTTTGTTTTCTTCTTGGTTTGGTTTGATCATTTTTGATCTAGGTTTGTTCAAGTTTTTCTATGTTTTTTTTTTATATTTTTCTTTGTTTTTTTAAATTTTTTATTTATATTTTTCTTGCTGTGTTTTTTCAAATATTTCTAGCTTTTTTGTCTAAGTTATTTTGGATGGTTTTCTTAGTAAATTTTTCAGGTTTTATTTGTAAATATTAATTTTTCCTTAGTTCCTGATTTTTCCTTGGAATTCTTTAATTATCTTAAGGTTATTTTTTATTAATTTTCTAGCGATTTTTATTTTTTTTCTCGAGATTTATTTTTATTTTTTGGTTTTTTATTAATGTTTTTCCTTTCTGTTGTTGTTTTATTATTGTGTTTACTTTTTTATGTCTTTCTTCATTTTTTAACCTTAAGGTTTTTATTTCTTTCTTGTTTTTTTTTGTCTGTTTTTCTTTTGTTTTTTGTTAATTGTTCATTTTTTAGTTTAGTTTTTTATATTTTTTTATTGGTTTTTTTTTATTTTTTCTATTGTTTTTAATTATTTTCTTTTGTATTATTTATGTTCTCTTGTTATGTTTATTATAAATAATCAAAATTTTCTCCAGTTTTTATTTATATTCCTCTAGTTTTTTTTTCTTATTGTATTTATTCTCTGCTTTTTTATATTTTTAATATTTTCTCTTATTTCTTATATTCTCTTGTTTCTTATTATTTCCTCTTGTTTTGTTTGTTTTCTTTTAACCTTGTTTTATTAATTTTCTTTTTTTTTTCTTTGGCTTTTTTCATTTTTTCTCGTTATTTAGTTTCTCTTGTTTTTATTTAATTTCATTAATTTTTCTGGTTTGACTATTTTTCTTTTTTCTTTCTCTTTTTATATTTTTGTTCGTTTTTATATTCTCTTGATTTTTTTTATATTTTCTCAATTTTTTTTTCTCTTGTTTTTATTTTCTCTTATTTTTTATTTTCTCTTTTTTTATTTTCTCTTGTTTTTTTTTATTTTCTCTTGTTTTTTTTTATTTTCTCTTGTTTTTTTATTTTCTTTTGTTTTATTTTTATTTTCCCTTGTTTTTTTTCTCTTTGTTTTTTTTTATTTTCTCTTGTTTTTTTTATTTTCTCTTGTTTTTTTTTTATTTTCTCTTGTTTTATTTATTTTCTCTAGTTTTTTTTTATTTTCTCTAGTTTTTATTTATTTTCTCTAGTTTTTCTTATTTTCTCTAGTTTTTTTTATTTTCTCTAGTTTTTTTTATTTTCTGTATTTTTTTTTTATTTTCTCTAGTTTTTTTTCTCTTGTTTTTTTCTTGTTTTTTTATTTTCTCTTGTTTTTTTCTTGTTTTTTTATTTTCTCTTGTTTTTTTCTTGTTTTTTATTTTCTCTTGTTTTTTTTTTATTTTTTTTATATTTTCTCTTTTTTTATTTTCTCTTGTTTTATTTTATTTTCCCTTTTTTTATTTTCTCTAGTTTTTTTATACTCTCTTGTTTTGCATTTGCTCTTTTTTCACTTGTTATTTTTCTCTAAATTTTTTTCTCTTGTTTTTTTTCTAGTTTTTTTTCTCTTGTTTTTTTCTCGTCTTTTTCTATCGATTTGTTTTTAATTTTTTTTTTTTGCTCCTTTCAAAAATTAGAACGATGTTTCGAATAGTCAGTTGACTTTGATATTATCAAACCTGAAATCTGAAAATTTCTACAATTTTAACGTAAACGTTGACAATGTAGCGAGCTCTAACAATTTTGGCCTTTCTTAACTAATTCGGCAATTTTGTCAATTCAGGTAATTTCTTTTTTTTAGATATTCTGAATACTTTGGCTATTTTAATGATTTTGACTCTTTTGGAAAATTCTATCATTCTGATAATAGTAAATTTTCACTCGTTGTAAAAATTTATAACAATGTCGATTTTAAAATTGCAGTCAGCATCTTAAGACGATAATTTTTATAAGCAAAATCAATTTCAAAGAATGATGAGGACGACGATGATGGGTCTTCGCTTTAGTGGCTCGAAGCTTCCCTCCACGTAAGGGTCAACTTTTATTGGTCGTTTTATTCCGCATCATAGTTCTCGGAGAAACAGCTGGAAAGGTCACGATGCCACCATCATCAGCAATTTGATTAATCACATCAGCAGCGTCCTATTCGCGTATGAAGATACTAGTTGTTTGGTTTCCATTAAAAAGATTGAAAAAAAGTAAACAAACAAAAGCCAAGATCAAAAAGTCATAAGTGCACGACACGGGCAGGTCAATGTAACGACACGGACCTCTTGAAAGCTCTGTCTGGGGGACTCAACAATAGCAAAATTCCAACCAAATCAACACTTTGAATTCCATTCTTTGCTCTAAGGCAAAACATTTTGGCCCAGAGAAGACGAGCCCTCCTCATTCAAAATTTTGTCCAGTCAGATTTGACAGTCTACGAAACGTCAAAATCGGGTGGACTGCATGGGTATTTCGTAGTAAACAACTGCCATCAACAACCCAACCTGTGTTTAGTAGAGTTGTTTGGTTGGATGGATGGCCGCTTCTATTAAACGGATGAATCCGAAGGCGATTACGAGGCTTCTGACCTTCTATTGTAGATGATGATGCCGCTCCAAGTAACTATTTAGTAGTAGGTACCTTCAGCGCACAAACAAAACTCTTGCTAAGCCACTATCCGAGATTTTAGTTTTAATTCGAGGCAGCCAACCGTGCCGATGACTTTGGTTTGGTTGGACTTAAGGCTGCCTTAGGCTGCCTAAATTACGCCGGGTGTCTGTCGTTTCTTGAAAATTTGGCATGTTTTTTATGCCGTTTAATGCTAATAGCTCACATACCGATGGCTGTTCAATGCCGGCTGTGGCGTGGTATAAATACATTTGTAAAATTATGGCCGTCCATTGTCCGGATGAAGGCAAAGCCCATCCATCAAGTGTTTATTTTTTGGCAATTTTAATCAATCGATCCTCCGCACGTCACCTTTTGGTATTGGCTGGTCCGACCAAATAGGCATCGGAACGGAAAATTGTCTTCTCTCGAATCTGTGAAGCTCAGAGTTCCATCACCTCAAGGCATGCGTTTTACTCCACCTGGCAAGTGTACAGTATGGTTGACCGAGTGCGAATTGTTTTAGGTTAGGAGCGCGTGTTATTTATTTTTGGATCGGAATTTTTGTATTTAGAAGTAAGGTCAACCGAAAAAAATGGGTCGCTTCCGCGTGGAATGAATTGTTAACTGTACAAATGACTTATAATTTTTTTTGGAAAAAGTTGGTTTTTGCATTTTTTTTTTGCTTTAAAAAGATAAAAACTTAAAATTATTGGTTTTAATCCTTGAAAAAGCTTTAGAAAAAGTCGAAACGTGAATGGAATTAAAATTTTCTCACAAACTTCAGCTAGATAAAAAAAAACGTTAGTTTTAGGTCACTCAAAGTGAACTGTACTTCTCATTCACGCTAATCATAGTATTTAGACTTTAACCATACGACCGATTCGTATCTGCGTATTAATGCCGCAAACCGGCAACTCTCACGCCAAATCAGAAAGATCCCAGAGATCTTGGATCGAGAACCCGTTGTTCGTTTTTATGCTAGACTTGGAAGAAATTATCGTCACCATACATCAGAAATATAACTACTAACTATAGGAGACATAAATTCGCCACAGAACCCAGAGATTTGGTACAGGTTCTAGCTAGATGAACGTCATGTTTCGTGTGCCTACCGGCAGTTGCCATTTAAAAGAAACCATAAATATAAAAAAATAAACAAAGATAGAGCAATCTAAATCCAAAAGTCCCACTACACACTCCAGGGAAGAAAGATTTCAACGATGGTTCAGGAAGTGATGACAATGATGTCTCTCCCCGGAGTCTCTCGCAACCAAACCAAACGGCCCCTAATGATAGGCCATTCTTATTTTCCTTGCCTCTTGAGAAGGAAAAAAAAAACATCCCGGGCAGGAAACGAAAAGAAATTGCCTATGCTCGAGTGTGGAAGATCGACGGGAAAAAATCGTTTAGTGCCCCCCTCACAAAGTAAAAGCATCGGCACATAAATTTCATCACCTATGAATTTCATTGCATACATTTGCTCTAAATTTCATTCATTCATTTCTCGCAAGCAATTTAATGGGCTGTGCGAGTATTTTGTCGGAATATTTTAATAAATTACTTCCAATACCTTTCGGAAATTCAATGAAAGCAAAAAAAAAACGAAGACAAACGCATGGGAACAAGCCCTGAAATTTGAATTTAATCTGGCGAAGAATTCATTCTGCGCTACGACCTTTTTGTTGAACCACTTGAAAATTTCAAAACAAGAAGAGAGCGTGTATTTTTTTCAACACCCACACATCCTTCAGGTGTGTTTGTTTCGCGTTTTGTTAAGCTTGTAGAAGAAAAGTAAAAAAAAAAAAACAAAAACAAATCGCCTTTTTTGCATTGAAATCACATGCAAAAATATGTATTCCTCATCCAAAATACCGACAAATTTATGAATCTGAACGTGAAATCTGAGGAATAAAATCGGGAATCTGAATTTGAAATTTTAAAACGAATCGACGTTGTGAATTTTTTTAAACGATATCTGAAATTTGACATGCATGACAAATTTGTCCAATTTACAGATTGGAAAAATATTAAAATTGAAAAACAATTCCAAAGTTGCCAAATTAACAAAAAGGTTAATTCACAAAAGTTCTTCCATTTTTCAAACTCTTTAAAATGGTCAAAGCTGTTTGTCAAATTGTCAAATTTTAATATTTAAAAATCGGCAAGTTAATTAAAACTGTTAAATTTATGAAAATTCCCTGAAAATTGTCAAAATTGTAGTATTTAATACAATTCCAAAAATGGATAAAATTGTCAAAACTGCCAGCATTGTAAAATTATTTAAATTTCAAAACCGTCAATATTGACGCAATTGACAAAATTTAAAAAAAATTATAACTTGTCATTATTTCCAAAAAATTAGGTAAAATTTGAGAAAATTGTCAAAAATAATAAAATTGTTAAATTTGTCAAAATTGAAAATTGCCGTGTGGTCGTTAATTTTCAAAACTCTTTTGAATAGTTAAATTGGTTGAAATTTTTAAAATCTATAGTTAAAATAACAAAATTGATGAAATTTTTGAAAGAAACCCAATTGACAAAATTCTAAAAATTCAATTGTCAAAATTGTAGACAACATTATTAGAAGCTGTCTTTCACATTGTTAAATTTAAAAATTCCTAAATCGGTATGTTGATTAAAACTGCTAAAATTATGAAAATTTCCAGAAAATTGCCAAAATTATAATTATAGTATTTAGTCAAATTACAAAAATTGTAAAAATTGTCAAAACTGCCAGCATTGTGAGGTTGTTTAAATTGCCAAAACTGTCAATTTAGTCTAAATTTAAAAAAAAAACTAATAAAAAAAAATCAAAGAAAAAAATTATTTCCAAAATTAGAAAATTGGTTAAAATTCGATAAAATTATAAAAACTATCAAAATGGTTAAATTCGTAAAATTTGTCAAAATTGTCAAAATTGCCATATTTAAAAAAATGGTAAAATTGCCATTTTATATAATTAAAAACAAAACTGAAAATATTGACAAAATTTCCAAATTGACAAAATAGATCAAATTAACAAAATTGCCAAAATTCTCAAAATTGTAAAAACCGTCATAATTAACAATATTTTAAAAATATTTGATAATTTGAACAATTGTCAAAACATGTAGAAATTTTCAAAACTTTCGATTGCTTTTTTTAAATTAGCAAAACTGACGAAATGGTCCAGTTGAGTGAAATTGTTCATTCGAAAATGTCAAAACTACTCAAATTATTAAAACTGTCAATATTTTCTTAATAATCATCAAAATGCAAAAATTGCAAAAACTGTTAAAATTGTCATAATATGTCGAAATAGTCCAAAACTGTTAATATTGTTGAATTATCAAAATTGTTAAAATAATTAAGTTGTCTAAGTTGTCGAAGTTGTCGAAGCTGTCAAGATTATCTAGAAGGCTAAGCCACTGGCTATCAAACTGACTTACAGGCTGTCTAATACACTGACAGGTTTCCAGACTAACTGACAGGATATCATATTGACTGAAATGATTTTAAACTCATTAACAGGCTTTAAGACAAACTGACAGATTCAACTGACAGGATGTCAGTCTGATTGATAGGCTGTCGGATTAACTGACATGATTGGATCAAACTATTTCACCGACGTTGAGACTTACTGACAGGATGTTAAACAGATTGACAGGCATTCAGAGAGGCTGAAAAGTGGTAAAAATGTTTGAAAGGTGACTGACTTGACTGACTTGACTGACTTGACTGACTTGACTGACTTGACTGACTTGACTGACTTGACTGACTTGACTGACTTGATTGACTTGACTGACTTGACTGACTTGACTGACTTGACTGACTTGACTGACTTGACTGACTTGACTGACTTGACTGACTTGACTGACTTGACTGACTTGACTGACTTGACTGACTTGACTGACTTGACTGACTTGACTGACTTGACTGACTTGACTGACTTGACTGACTTGACTGACTTGACTGACTTGACTGACTTGACTGACTTGACTGACTTGACTGACTTGACTGACTTGACTGACTTGACTGACTTGACTGACTTGACTGACTTGACTGACTTGACTGACTTGACTGACTTGACTGACTTGACTGACTTGACTGACTTGACTGACTTGATTGACTTGACTGACTTGACTGACTTGACTGACTTGACTGACTTGACTGACTTGACTGACTTGACTGACTTGACGTTACTTTTATTTTTCACTTTCTACATTTGTTCACATTACAATTGAATGTAGCCAAGATCCAGATAAAATTCATCAACCCTTTTGCTACTAGATTGAAAATTTTGCTGCACCAACTGCGATTTTCGAAAAGTGAAATCGATTTTCTACCGCATCAATCGTCGATGTGGGCCACCCTTTTTGTCAATCGGAACCACATTTCTCTCCCTGCCGGCAGCAATAACAAATCCGCTAATTTAGCTCCGGCAACTCCTCCTGCTGGCGATTATGATGATGATGATTAGTGTGGTCGCTGATGGATGGATCAGTTGTTGTTGCAAATCGGTTCGGTTGGTGGTCAGTCATTTGCTGCTGCTGACGGCTAATATCTCGAGCAAAGTCAGAGCCAGATCAGATCAGAGAGCAAGGCTTTCTCCACGACATCGTGGAGCAAACAGTTACACGCCATAATTTATAAATACACACACTCGACCAGCTAGCTGAATCAAGTCAAAACCAAACCCATTATTTTGCCTGTGTCCATTCGTTTGAATTCGTTCCCAATAATGCACGCGGCTGCATCATCTTCGCTTCCGAACTAGCTACAAGATTTCTTCCGAGATCCACAACTTTCTTCCCTTGCTTTCGATTTGGAGCTTTGGAAAAGTGCGGCTACATACGTTTTGTGTACCAAGAAAATTAAAGATTGCATCTTCTTAAATCCAAATGCATCCCCAAGTTTTCTTTCAATCGATTTAGCGCTAATTGAAATCGAAATGGCCACACCATAGTTCGTGTGGTTTTTTTTCATCACTCTTTTATTTCTGCCATTTACAGCTCTAGGGGTGCATTACAAAAACAAACATTGAATTTCAATTTTCTTGTAACAATTTCGAGACTGAGACGCTATGGTTGGACCATGAAAAGCCCTCCTAATCCATCGTTGGTCAATTAATGAATTTCATTTGCCGCTTGGCGCACGACATTTCAATTAACGCAATGCATCAACCAACAACGGTGGCGCCATTTTTCGTTCGTCCTACTGCACCAAGGTTTTTTGTCCTAGAGATGAGGTTGGTTGAGACTGTTTCTGATTGTTTTGCTTATTTGGAAACCAATCAGTCTTTGTTTGGGTCTTTGAGACAGTTTCATTTTGGATTTTTATCTTTTCTTAAACCTGAGATTTGTATGCCTATGAGACAGCTTGACAGCATGTCACTCTGTATGATAGTCTGTAAGTCAGTTTTACAGCCTATAAGACAGATTGACAGCATGTCACTCTGTTTGACCGTCTGTCAATCAGTTTGACTGCCTGTCAGTAATTTTGACTGCCTGTCAGTAATTTTGACTGCTTGTCAGTAAGTTTGACAGCCTGTCAGTAAGTTTGACAGCCTGTCAATAAGTTTGACAGCCTGTCAATAAGTTTGACAGCCTGTCAGTGAGTTTGACAGCCTGTCAGTAAGTTTGACAGCCTGTCAGTAAGTTTGACAGCCTGTCAGTCAAGTCAGTCAAGTCAGTCAAGTCAGTCAAGTCAGTCAAGTCAGTCAAGTCAGTCAAGTCAGTCAAGTCAGTCAAGTCAGTCAAGTCAGTCAAGTCAGTCAAGTCAGTCAAGTCAGTCAAGTCAGTCAAGTCAGTCAAGTCAGTCAAGTCAGTCAAGTCAGTCAAGTCAGTCAAGTCAGTCAAGTCAGTCAAGTCAGTCAAGTCAGTCAAGTCAGTCAAGTCAGTCAAGTCAGTCAAGTCAGTCAAGTCAGTCAAGTCAGTCAAGTAAGTCAAGTCAGTCAAGTCAGTCAAGTCAGTCAAGTCAGTCAAGTCAGTCAAGTCAGTCAAGTCAGTCAAGTCAGTCAAGTCAGTCAAGTCAGTCAAGTCAGTCAAGTCAGTCAAGTCAGTCAAGTCAGTCAAGTCAGTCAAGTCAGTCAAGTCAGTCAAGTCAGTCAAGTCAGTCAAGTCAGTCAAGTCAGTCAAGTCAGTCAAGTCAGTCAAGTCAGTCAAGTCAGTCAAGTCAGTCAAGTCAGTCAAGTCAGTCAAGTCAGTCAAGTCAGTCAAGTCAGTCAAGTCAGTCAAGTCAGTCAAGTCAGTCAAGTCAGTCAAGTCAGTCAAGTCAGTCAAGTCAGTCAAGTCAGTCAAGTCAGTCAAGTCAGTCAAGTCAGTCAAGTCAGTCAAGTCAGTCAAGTCAGTCAAGTCAGTCAAGTCAGTCAAGTCAGTCAAGTCAGTCAAGTCAGTCAAGTCAGTCAAGTCAATCAAGTCAATCAAGTCAGTCAAGTCAACCTGATAATCATCCAATTTATCTGACAGGTAGTCTGTCAGTCTAGATTTCCGGCATATCTTAAAGTCTTTCAATTCGTTCAACAGCTAGCCTGACAAGCAGTCAGTCTGTCTGACAGGCAGTCATTCAACAGCCTATATGTAAGTCATATCAGACAGTCTGACAGCTTATTAGACAATCTAACAGCATTTTTTAGTCATTTTGAAAGTCTTTTTATCAGTTTAACAGCCTGTCGGTGGGTTTCACTGTCAATGGGCTAGCCAGACAAATAGTGTAGTCTTTATCGTCATCAGTAAATCATTGTGATAATCTGCCATTACAACAGGCAGTCAGTAAAATATCAAATCTGACAGGCAGTCAGTTACTCTAATAGGCAGAAAGCTTGTGTTACCGGGAGAAAGTCAGTGTGACAGGTAGTCAATCAGACTGACAGGCAGACAGTCACTCTGACAGGTGGGAAGTCTTTACTTACAAGTAAAAATCCAATCTGACAGGCGGTCAGTTACCATGGCAGACAAACAATCTGACAGCCTGTCAGTCAGTCTGACAGCCTGTGAGACAATTTGACAGCCTGTCAGTCAGTTTGAAAATTTTAAATCCGATTCAAATCCTGTCAGTGAGTCTCACCCTCATTAACTTAGACTGACTTTTCTGTCGATCAATCAGTCACTTAGTAAAAGTTGTTAAAAATGTGAAAAAATCCAAATATGTTTCAGGCGTTAAAACCCTCCACCGGACACCAGCAAATGACCGATAAAAGCTCTCTAAAACCGATTCCCCCTAAAAGCGGAACCGGGCACTTTGCACATCACAATACCCAAACAACTTAAATGGGCCTTGTTGCAAAGCTGCCACCTGCCAGTCCATTCCGTCCGTGTTCGTCCGACCCCGTCCAGATTTGGCCCTGAACTACAACTACACCCTGATGATGTTGCTCCACCTGACTGACTGACTGACTGACGACCGTACATTTTCCACCCATCATCGCCCGTTTCCTCGTCAAAAGGCATAGGTACTAGAGTAGCAACCAATTTTTTGATTCTCCAGTCCAAAATGACGGAACTGGGGCCCCCCGGAAGTCACAAGCTACGGTTGGCTGAGGATGATGAGGGGACGACGACAACTGGCTGTTCCTACATAAAAGTTTTGGGTCGGCGATCGGCAGTAACATCATTCATTTTTTAATTGTTTTTTTTTCTGAATGGTACCACAGTTTTTTTTATATCAGTTTTTTTTTTTCTTTTCAAAGAATTTAAATCCAAAACCCCAATAAATTATTAAGGAAACTTATTGGAATTCGATCACTTCTCGGAAGTTCTGATTTGTTGTGCATCGGGGATCTTCGACTTTTCTCGAGACGATGACAATTATGACAGATGGGTGTGGATACTTAGCCATATGCGCTAACGTTGGGCCCAATGTAGATGATTGCAGCTGTAGTTTGCAGAGCCAATATGTGGAAGGTTGCATCATTGGCGACGACCCAAGACTAACCCTAAACAGACGAGGGATTTCGAAACTTTTGAGCTCATTTCTTGGAACGTTGAACTCTCTTAAGTTGACGAAGGAACGACTCAGACTGTCTCAAAAGGTCAAACATAATGGCACCAAATTGCGGGGAACTTTTTGCAAAACGCCACAACCTTCTAAGTAGTGGCAGCTTGAAATGTTAAAATAAGCTGTCTCCTTATCAGTGATGGAATTATACTTTATCAGCTCTTAAGAACTAAAATTTCTCAAGGCAGTTGATGACAAGACAATAGAGGAAGGAATGCATTATCCCTCAAAGACGGAGAAAACCAGAACACAAAAAAGCGAACAGCTTTTCTTTTTCATTCGGCTTTAAGAACTCTACACGCCTCGGTATAAATATTTAGTCATAGATCAGATTACGTGCGGGAGGAAACGCGATCGCTCACCGCAGTTATCGCACTGTTTGTGGAAGAATAAAAAACGAATATCAGTTTTATTTTACCCGGCACTTCTTTGTACGCCCCGGGAGCTTTTTGTTTGGTCGATCGTGGAAAGAGACACCTCTGACGGTGTACACGAAAAAATATGAACTAGTTTATCAATGCACCTTCGATTGTGAACGCTAAAACCTGAACTCTTGACTCTCTAATCTCGACGCTCAACTTTCGAATCATGGCTCTCGATCCTCGACTCTTGACTCTTGACTGTCGACTCTCAACTCTTAACCCTCGAAAGTCTACTCTCGATTCACAGTTCTCAACTTTCGACGCTCGAATATCGAATCTTGATTCTCGAATCTTGATTCTCAAATCTCGACTCTACACAATCGACTCTCGACTCTCGATTCTCGATTCTCGACTCTTGATTCTCGACTCTCGACTTTTGACTCTGAACTCTTTACTGTCGACACTTAACTCTAGACTCAAGCCTCTCTAATCTCGACTCTCGACTTTTGACTCTCAACTCTTAACTCTTAAGCATCTCAAATCTCGACTCTCGACTTTAAATTTCGAATTTCGACTAGGGATTCTCGACTCTTGACTCTAGACTTTCAACTCTAAACTCTGGACTCTTACTTTTCGAATCTCGTCTCTCGACTCTCGACTCTCGACTTTTGACTCTAGACTCTTTACTGTCGACACTTAACTCTAAACTCTAGCCTCTCAAATCTCGACTCTTGATTGTCGACTCTCAGCTCTTAAGCGTCTCGAATTTGGACTCTCGACTTTCAACTCTCAATTTTCGAATCCCGACTAGAGATTCTCGACTCTCGACTCTAGACTTTCAAATTATAACTCTCGACTCTAAAGATTCGAAATCTCGACTCTCGACTCTCAACTCTTGACTCTTGACTCTAGACTCTTTACTGTCGGCACTTAACTCTAGACTCTAGCCTCTCGAATCTCGACTCTTGACTGTCGACTCTTAACTCTAAAGCCACTCAAATCTGGACTCTCGACTCTCAACTCTCAACTTTCGAATCTCGACTAGGGATTCTCGACTCTCGACTCTAGACTTTTAACTCTAAACTCTCGACTCTAACCTTCCGAATCTTGTCTCTCGACTCTCAACTCTCGACTTTTGACTCTAGACTCTTTACTGTCGACACTTAACTCTAGACTCTAGCCTCTCGAATCTCGGCTCTTGACTGTCGACTCTTAACTCTAAAACCTCTCAAATCTGGACTCTCGACTCTAAACTCTCAACTTTCGAATCTCGACTAGGGATTCTCGACTCTTGACTCTAGACTTTTAATTCTAAACTCTCGACTCTAACCTTCCGAATCTTGTCTCTCGACTCTCAACTTTTGACTCTAGACTCTTTACTGTCGACACTTAACTCTAGACTCTAGCCTCTCGAATCTCGACTCTTAACTACAAAGCCTCTCAAATCTGGACTCTCCACTCTCAACTCTCAACTTCCGAATCTCGACAAGGGATTCTCGACTCTCGACTCTAGACTTTTAACTCTAAACTCTCGATTCTAACCTTTCGAATCTCGTCTCTCGACTCTCAATTCTCGACTTTTGACTTTAGACTCTTTACTGTCGACAATTAACTCTAGACTCTAGCCTCTCGAATCACTACTCTTGACTGTCGACTTTCAACTCTCAACTCTGAATTCTTAGGGATTCTCGACTCTAGACTCTAGATTTTCATCTCTAAATTCTCGACTCTAACCTTTCGAATCTTGTCTCTCGAATCGACTCTCGACTCTCAACTCTCCATGCTCGACTATCGACTCCAGACTCCCAACTTTCGAATCTCGAATGTCGACTTTCGACTCTCAACTCTAGGCTCTCGACTTTCGATTTTCGACTCTTAATTCTTCTATCGGATGTCAGTTTTCGGTTCTTGAATTGACTCTCAATTCTCGACTTTCAACAACTTTCGATTCTCAACTATCGATTCTCTACTATTGACTCTAGATTCCCGAATCTCGACTCGATTTCTGGCTTTCTCAATTTTCAACTTTCTCTCTCGATTGTCGACTCAAAACTCTCGACGTTAGACTACCGATTCTCGGCTGTCCGCCTCTTCTCCTGCCCAAATTCGGGCGTGTACATCTTTTCTTGCACCAGCAAAATACTCCAAATGATATGTGTATTATCGCAACCGCCTGGCGGCATTTCTCGTTCACGTGTTTATCATCTAACTGCGATCTGGTTCTTCGTGTTTCTGTACTTGCCCCTGCCACCAACAAGTTCCCCAAGTTTACTTCTCGAGTTCCAAACGAAGAAGCTAGAAACAGTGCAAACGATCACTAGGGTCTCCCCAGCACCTTCCGAGCTCCCAAACACACCCTCTCAAAATCCCGCCAAACAGCCGAGACAAAAATACCCGCTGTGACCATCCTCATCATTCAATAACGAAAAAAAAACGAACGTGAATGAATGAAACCGTTTTGTTCTACCCCTTGTCTGATGAAGTTCACAGGGAGAGAGAGCTTGCGATCGATCCAGAAACTAGATCATACGCCCCAGCCAGTAGGCCTGACAGCGCAATCGAGAATCTGTAAATGCGGGCAAGTTTGATTTCGATCATTTGTTCTCGATTTTTTTTTCTCCCCCGTTCATTTGTTGTTGATGATGAGACAAGATAAAGCCGGATCGTTGGAAGTACAAATCGTTGTTAGGCAATAATAACCGACTCCTCTCTAGCGAAATTGATTGAGAATCCAACACGATTGTAATCCGAGATCCACACGGATCGATTGTGTGTGTACTCTGGTGATCTTTTAATTAAATTGTGCTTCCAACTCTTGTTTTTTCCCCCTCTCGGTCCTCTTCCGCGGATTATCGGGGCAGCCAGATCGCGGAGCTTGCTGCGTAAACAAATATGTTTGGACCGGAATCGGTGTCACTTGTGTTCGGTTCGGTTGATGAATGAAGTTTCGGAAACTTGAAATAAGGGGTTTGCCGAGTGCGGAGGAGGCATTCTCACACATCTCACATAAGCTAGCATTTACACAGCATACATGAATCGAATCGATTTATGGAGGCGATTTTGCTGCCGTTGTTGGTGGATTAGCTCCTGAGCGCTAATTTAATTTGACCGTACATTCTATTAAATGTTTGTCCGCTTTGATTCGAGAATTGAGATGTGATTTTTTTGGCTGAAAGATTCCCCTGAAATCTCGGAAAAAGAATTGAATTCGTTAGACAAATATAGCGGCATACTTTTTATTTTTCTAATTTTAAATGAGAATGAAGAGTTGCGAGAAAAAGAGAATAAGGAAGTGAGTTAAAAAAGAAAGAAATGGAATTAAATTACTAAAGGAATTTTGCACTCACTTTATCTCTCAATATTTTTCTCTATCATTCCTCTCATTTTTACTCTTTCTCTCCCTTTTAATCTCTGGATCTTTTAATACTCTCGATTTTAAAGTCATTTTACTTTAATTCTTTTTTCTTTTAGTCACCCTAGGTTCTTAAATCTTCATCCGTCCCCGAAATTTTTACCCGTTACATTCCCTGTAGTGCCAATTTGACTATTCTGACTAAAACCGCTGTATCTATCTTGTTTTTCAACCGATTTGTATAAATCTTATAGTTTCAGAAATCCTGTAGAGTAACTCTTATATGTTTTTCAGACTACATCACTTGTTTTTCAGACTACATCACTTATTTTTCCGTTATTCAAAGTCTATTAAAAAACAGAAAAACATGCTTTGGAAAAAAATCTTTAGATCGGGTACAAAATGCTCAAAAAAATTTACTTACTGTCCAAAAAAGCTGAGGTTGCGCACATTTTATTTTTTTTAAGATCCTGACCACAAAAAATGTAAAAAAGTGGCGTAAAAACCGTACTTTTTAATCAATGAAGCGTCAAATTTGTTTTAATCACAGTAAATAAATTTTGAAAAGAGGATAAAAAGTTGACTTAATTTGACAAATTTTAGTGTCTTAAGATACTCAAAAAGCGAAACACAGAATTTTTGACAAATTGTCAAATCTGTTTTCCGAACTTTTTCTCAATTTGCTTTTTTCAGATGTTCTTGGACTAAAATACAACTTTGCACGCAATAAATTTATATTCACTAGAAAGGCAATCTCATACCACTTCTAGAAGTGTAATTACACTATCGCTGCGATACTTTACAAAAATATTAAAATATCTATCAGTTTTCTTGGAAACTAAGTGAAATTTTTATTGAGCATTTCGTAACTGATCTGCAGATTGATTTTCGAAGCATGTTTTTTCTGATTTTTTTTAACACTTCAAATAACGAAAAACTGGAGTGTTTTAACTGAAAATTGTCTGAAAACATACTTGAGTTAAATTACGAAGTTTGCTAAACCGATTTTTTTTTTAAATCGGTTGAGAAACAAGAGAGATATGGCTATTTTAAGCGAGGAATGTCAAATTGACACTCAAGATCTGATTAGCGAGTTATTTGTCTGGGCTTTCAGAGTGCGTCTATGAAAAAAATGAAATTTCCATTAATTTATTGAGTGTCCTAGAAGATTTTTTTTG
This sequence comes from Uranotaenia lowii, assembly GCF_029784155.1. Taxonomy (NCBI): domain Eukaryota; kingdom Metazoa; phylum Arthropoda; class Insecta; order Diptera; family Culicidae; genus Uranotaenia; species Uranotaenia lowii. The sequence continues at coordinate 19,661,802 of NC_073691.1, read as the reverse complement.
GATGCGTCTGGATAAAGAAACAAACCGCCAAACTTCAAATAGTGTCATATTGACACTCAAAAGCACACTTAGGGTTAAACTCTCTTTGCTTCTATGGACAATCTATGTTTTTTTTTTCAAATAAAGAAATTGTTAAAAAAAATCTATGTTTTTTTCAAAAAACTTTTTCCTAATATTTTTATCAATATCATTTTTATATCTCGTTAGATACTATCTCGTTTTAATACTCTCTTTATACTTAAACTTTCTCTTTTTATACTCCCGTTTTTTTAATACTCTCCTTTTTCCATACTGTCCCCTTTTTTAAAACTTTTTCTTTTTGATAATTTCTTTATTGAATTCTCTCTTTTTTAACTTTCTCATTTTATACTTTCTATACTCTCTCTTTCAATACTCCCCTTTTTATACTCTACTTTACACTGTCTCTTTTTTAAACTCACTATTTTGTATAATCTCTGTTTTTGTAACTCTCTTTTCTTATACTCTCTCATTTTTATATATTTTCTTTTTATTATATTCTTTCTTTTTTAACCCCTTTTTTTTAACCTTTTTTTTATACTCGCTCTTATATACACTGTTTTTAAAACACTCTCTTTTCCACTCTTTTTCTTTTTTATAATCTCGTTCATTTTATTCTCTCTTTTTTAACTCTTTCATTTTTATACTTTATCTTTTCTACACTTTCTCTTTTAATACTCTGGCTTTTTTACACTTTCTCTTTTTTATACTTTTCCATTTTTATACTCTCTAATATTTTCTCTTTCTCTTTTTTAAAATCTCTCTTTTTTATAATCTCTGTTTTTATACTCTCTCTTTTTTAAAGTCTCTCTTTTTTAAACACTTCCTCTTTTTTACATTCTCTGTATTTTTTATTAATCTCCTCTTTGAAACCTTCACTTTTTCAAACTCTTTTTCCCAACTCTTTCTATTTTATAATCTTCCTTTTTTAACTTTCTCATTTTTATACTTTCTAATTTTATTCTTTCTTTTCTCTATATTCTTTTTTATTTATACCCTTTCATTTTATTCTTCCTTCTTTATACTCTTTCTTTTTATACTCTCTCTTTCATACTCTGTTCGATTACACTCCCTTTTTTACAATGCCTCTTATTTGTCTTTTTCTCTTTTATACTTTCTCTTATCTTTATACTTTCTCTTATCTTTATACTTTCTCTTATCTTTATACTCTTTCTATTTTAAATTCGCTCTTTAACGATTTTTACAATATTGCTTATTTCAATAAATTTGACAAGACCATAATTTAAAAATAAATGTTTGGTCATTTTGGTAATCTTACAAACTTTTGTTGAAATTTTCACCAATTGGTGATTTCAAATATTTAAAAAATTTTGACATTATAATTATTTTCGACATTCTTAACACTCAAGAGCGGATTGGGTTAAACTCTTTTTTTTACTTCTATGGAGAATCCATGATTTTCTTTAAACTTTTTTTAAATATTTTTTATCTATCTCACTGTTCACTTTTGTTTTTTTATACCTCGTTAGGTGCTATCTCTTTTTAAACTCGCTTTTTTATACTCTCTCTTTTTTTAACTCTCTTTTTCTATACTCTCTATTTTTTTATATTCTCTCTGTATAAAACCCTCTCTTTTTCAAGTTCTTTTTTAAAGTCTCTCTTTTTTAAAAACTCTCTCTTTTTTACATACTCTCTATTTTTTTATTAATCTCCTCTTTGAAACCTTCTCTTTTTCCAACCCTTTTTTTCCAATTCTTTCTGTTTTATAATCTCTCTTTTTAACTTTCTAATTTTTATGCTTTCTTTTTTCTATACTCTCTTTGTTTATATTTTCTCATTTTATTCTCCCTTATTTCATACTCTGTATTTTTATACTCTCTTTTTCATACTCTGTTTTTTACACTCCCTCTTTTTACAGTTTCTCGTTTTTGTATCTTTTTTTCTTTTAAACTTTCTTTTGTTTTTATACTCTCTCTATTTTAAATTTATTTTCACAATTCTAACAATCTTGATAATCCAAGTTTTTTGACAATTCTGACAATTTCAAAATTATTTCGACTTCTAACGTTTTTGATAATTTTCACAACAATGGCAATTGTGACAATTATGACTATTTTCCAATTATGGTAACATTGATTATTTTTATAATTTTGACCGTTTTGACAATTCTGGCTGTGTAGACATTAGGGTAACAGCCAAACGGGTCACGTCAAATTTCGCAAACCGGCCATATACATTTAGTAGATATGCCCAAAAACCTGTGCAAAATTTTAGCTAAATCGGACTTAATTTAGGAATGCCTTAAATGTGTTCGAATTTCGGTTTTTGACCCTCAAAAATCACTAAAGGAGGACAACCAAAGGAAATCGGGAAATTCCAAATTTTAATTTTTAAGACAAATGGATAAAAAATGCATAAAACGTCAAAATCTGGTGTTCTCTTAAAAAAGAAATTGTTTGAAATTGACTTCAAAATTTCTAAAATGACGTAGGTGGGCCAAAGAAAACCTGGAAAATCGAAATTTTAATTTTGATGCCAATAGACTTAAAAATGCATGAAACGTCGAGATCTAGTGTTACCTCTAAAAAAAATTTTTGGTCAAAAATCGACTTTTTCAGACTTAGCCGTTTTGTTAAAAATCAGCCGTTTTTCGAAAACCGATCAAATCTCAGAAAGTCGATTTTTGTTAAAAAATTTTTTTCCGAGATAAGACCAGAACTTGGCGTTTCATACATTTGCAAGTCATTTGGCATCAAAATTAAAATTTCAATTTTTTCCGATTTCTTTTGGCCTCCCCTTGCGTCATTTTTTGAAATTTTGAAGTTCTTTTTTAACAATAATTTGTTTTAAGATAACACCACATTTCGACGTTTTCTGCATTTTTAAGTTATTTTGCATCAAAATTTAAATATCGATTTTCCGATTATTTAGTAGCAATTATGAAATTTTGGCAAAACTGCGCCAAACTTGCAGACAAAAACTATAATCTAATCGATTTGCACTTTTTTGCTAAAACGTAATGTGCAAAAGCCAGTTCAGTTTAACGATCAATAAGCCCACTGAACCCCAACATACTGGAAAACATTTCCCGAAAAAAAGGGAAAGCGGTAAGTAGTTTGTTGAAAGGAAAAATTTTGTACAAGCACCCAATTAGTTGTAGCCAATGGGTCCGCGGATTTCGACGATGGATCAACAAGCTGAGCTCCATTTTTGTAGATTAATCTAACCAAACTCATGAACAACTTACATGATTGAAGATATAAAACAACCTGTGTGCATCAACTTTTACACTTTCCTGCGGGCAGCCGCTCAAGTCGAAAAAATAAATTGAAACATCGAAATTACCCTCGTTTAGTCAGTTGTAGGTACGTCGTAGGGGTAGTTTTCTTGCTCATGAACCAACATAATCCAATGGGGTTAATTCCCTTTGGCTCTCTTTGAATGTGTTTTTCGTTCAGTGATTTTGTCTGTCACGAATTACTTTCGAGGGGCAGAAAAAGGACAAAAATCCAATAATCATTGTGGGGACCAATCAAACAAGCTGTTTCTGTTTGGGCTCTTTTTAATCGAATCAACCCGCGAGAGTTGTTTACTTTTTACGGGAAGGCTAGGTGACTGGCAATTTTTATTCGAAAATTGAAAAAAAAGGCTGAAAACCATCTTCAAATGACCTTCGAAAGGTAAGAGACCTACAATCAAAATCGAAATAACCCCCCGAAGGGAGAGACAACCGAAAGAATGTGAAACAAATCATTGGAAGCCAGTCGGCTTGACTGCAGCAAATTTGGCATGGACAGTGGTTTGGATTGTTTGTTTACACGCTCGGGGAGGCACGTTTACGTCTACACTGGCTGACGAAGTTTGGAGTTCTTGGTTTTCTTTTAGAATTAATGGTTAATGTGGCCTAGAACGACCACGAGTCTTACTCGCGGTAAGCAATTTGTCTCCTAAGGTAGCATCACGAGTCTGGCTCGTAGTTAAGCATTTATACTATGAGGGAATGCTATGAAATAAATAAATAAATAAAAAAAAAATAAATAAAAACTATCAGGGAAAAGCACAAAAATGACTTTTGTTCAATATTATATGCTACGAATAAAAATCACGAGTCAGACTCGTGGTAAAGAGTTTAGCCAAAGCTTTAAAATCAGTTGTTGATCTCATCACAACGGTTTGGCTTACGAGGACCTTAAACCTGACTCGTGGTAAGCAATTTGTGCCATAAGGAAAAATACGAGCCAGACTCGTGTTCAACAATTCGTTAACTTTAGTCTCCGGACGAATGACCAAGAATCTAACTGTCAGTCGAGTTCTGCTACTGACATAAAATAACGGACTCGGGGTAAGGCATTTGTACCTTTTGATCAAGAATTTTGGCTATGAATAAAACTTCACGAGTCAGACTCGTGGTGAAGAGCTAAGCGAAGGCTTCAGACCTGGTGTTTAATCGCATCACAAGTCTTACTCGTAGTTAATATCTTGGGCCAGAAAGTTAAAGAACGAGTCTGTTCAGTGAAGTCTTACAAGTAATTTGTGCCATAAGGAATAAAACGAGTCTGACTCGTGTTAAAAAGTTTGTTAGAAGTAGCGGTTAATTGGACATATTTTGTTCTTCGATAATGACGAGTCAAACCCGTAGTCAAGTACTTGCGCCATGAGGTAAAAGATTGAGTCTGACTAGTGGTAATAAATTTGTAATAAATTATAAGGGACAAAATACGAGTCAGGCTCGTGTTCAAGACTATTTATCATGTAGATCAAATCACGAGTTAAACTTATACTGAAAAAATAATGGCGTAAAGCGAATCACGAGTCCGACTCATGGTGAAAATTGTGTACCATAAGTTTAAGCCACAAGCCATATTTGTAGTAATCTATCAACCCAAAAATCGAACTGTGATATGGCAACTGAAACTGAACACTGCACAAAAAATTTCACCGAACAGTGTACTCCGAGTCATTGTCGAAAACCTGTTTTCGACGACCCAAAATTAACGTCAAAATTCTTGGCCGAAAACTTCGTCCAAGCACAAATCAGCATTAAAAGCTCAACAGTCAGTTCCCGAAATCCGGACAAAGAATTCCGAGGATAGGCTCCCAAAACGAAACACCAAAAAGGTATGCAGCTAGCACCGAT
>NC_073691.1:19556186-19656186 GCF_029784155.1 Uranotaenia lowii | reverse complement strand
AAGTAGGCCTTTGCTCGTTTTCAGACATGTGTTTATCTTTAATTGTGAACCGGCCGTAAGTTTTCCACAGAAGAGGTTTCTGAAGATCTAAACAAATATTTTTTTTTTTGTAGACTCTCTCAAGTCTGAACTAAATGTCTCCCAAAAAGCCACCCTGAAAATCAGCGATTGGCGGATGTAATCTGGAGCCACAACATTCTACGCGTGACAAACGGATGTCAGTTCCTGGAGCTGTTGTGCTCCTCGCTGAAGGTTTCCACGCGGTTTTTGGTTGGCTCAGTTTGCGGGAAATAAGGAGCGAGCAACGTTTTCGCTTTTTATCGGATCCTTTTGCATACCTACATACTTCTCGTAGCTACTTCCAGATGGCGGTGGTCGTCTCGGTGGATACCCACCCAAACCTAAACCTCGCAATGGTAAGGGGAAGATGTTGACGACGGAGTGCGCCGCGTGCTCGTATAAAAAAACCCACACAAATGAACAAGAGCGAGGAATGCATAATTAATGGGAGTGTACGTGTTTTTGATCTTTTTATCTGATTTTTTAGCCCGTGTGCCAAAGAGCTTGAGTCCTTCCCCACCTCCAGATCCCAGGCCAGGTCCCACCGTATTAGAGGCTGCCTCCGGGTGTGATAAATTGGGATTAATGTGTTTTTATTTAGTCAAGTTCTGCTTCGGTTTTTTGTCGCCCGGGCCCAAATCTGCTAAAGGGAAGACGAAAAACAAGAGTGAGGGAGCGCATATTTAAAGTAGTCGCTTTTCGCATTCGATGTGATGGCAGTGAGTGATTTATGTAATATTAACAAGTTCATAAAAGTGTAATCGGTGTGCTTACGCTTTTTTTTTCAGAACACACCAGCGAGCCAGGATAAAGATTCGAGCGATATCTGCGTATGCTTGCCGTGGCCCTGCCATTCGTGATGGTATCTGGATTCTGCTGGGAAAATTGAATATCGCAACGGTTATGAATTGCTCGGTGAATATTTATCAGCGTGTAGAGAAATGGATTACCCTTCGCTTTGCAGTTTGAAGGGTAAATTTATTTGATGTCACAGAGCTGTTGCAAATTGCTAGAACATGATGTTGAAACGGCCAGTTGTTCGAAATTTGTATCACACCACCAAATGTGCTACATTTAGAGCAAGTTCACTAGTGTTGGGAAAAAGTGGTAGAAATTTTGACTTTTTTTGAAAATTTTACCATGCAAAAATGTTTTCAAGATTCTTGGGCGTTGTATTTTTTACAGCACTGTTTCTATTTCAGCCGTATGTGATAGAAATATTAGTATTTTCGCATCACAGCATGCGAAACTACAACACGTGTTGTTAAAAAACTTAAAGGCCACAGATCTGGAAAATGCTTTTGTAGGGCAAGATTTTTCAAAATGTGCAAAAAGTGAATTTCTAAGATTTGTAACTATGAAAAGGCTACTGCCCAGCACTTTTAGGACTCCCCCAATTTTTGCCTCAGGGTCGACTTTTTGAGTGAAAATACTACAAAGGAATGCTAGCTGACTTAATTTCGAGCTACGCTCGCCTTTTTTTATTCTTCTCAAAGGATCAGAAATGGCTAGGCACTTGTCGACTAAATAACTTCCCCCGAAATATCAAATGTCTCCTACCTCACACGACTGCTTTTCGGGTCCCTCGTCCTTGGTACAATCCGCCCTCTTTTTTTTTTTTTAGTTGATCACCCTGGTGGTAAATCCTTTTTACGGATTGCATTCCAAGGCACGGCGAGCGACCGAGGTCCCCCAGTATGCTACTCTGGGTCCATGGGTGCAATTGGACGACTCATGATACTAAGTACCCCTACGCCATAAAGTCCACCTGGGGCCGCAGACCTGGTTCCCACCTCGAACTGTTTAGTACACTATGCTTCAATAGTGGGAGGTCTATTCGCGCTAATGCGCTCCAAGGCAATACTCATTAACGAGACCACTTTAAGCAAAACCTCTCCTCCTTACGACTCGACGCCTGAACTCTCCTGTAACGACTTGGGAACCGACATCTCCTCGCAGTGACTCGAGATTCCCACACAAACCTCTCCTCTTCGCGATTTGAGGCCTGATCTCTCCTCTAACGACTCGAGATCCGACCCCTCCTCGCATCGACTCTAGGCTACCTCTCCTCTGCACGATTCAAGGCCCGATCTCTCCTCTAACGACTTGAAATCTGACCTCTCCTCGCAATGACTCGAGGTGACCACTTGTACCCCTCCTCTTGTTGATAAGGGGGCCTGATCTTACGACTCGAGACCCGACCCCTTATCATAAAGACTCAGGGTTGACCACACAAACCTCTTCACCTGAAGGTTTGAGGCCTGACCTCTCCTCTAACGACTCGAGGCCCGACCTCTTATCTTCAGGGTTCGAGGTTTGCCAAATTGCCCGTCGTGTGCCTGATCGAAAGCAGCTTATCCTAGACTCGCGCCTGTCACGGCACACGCGCGGGACTTAACGCAACGACTCGGATGATTCCCGACGAAGACGTCATCCTACTCCGACTCGAATGGCTCACCCGGCGTCGAGAGCCACTCTACCCGTGGGTATTCCCCGAACGTGGAATAAACCTTTCCCAACGGTTTCCACTGCGAAGAAGGTCAAGTCTTATCCCCGCAGCTTCCGTCGTTGAGAACCGCCCAACTCGGATACTCCCCGAAGGTGGAGCATCCTACGCACGAACGCAGCGCACCCACGGCATCCGCTACGCAGATGGTGTTGCCTTATCTTTGTAGCTTCAAACCGTGAGGTCAGACGCACTCTACTCGACAGGCCCCCGTCGATGGCGTCAGTCTACTCCGACTGTTCTCCGGTCTTCTTTATCCCCCTTGGCTTTGAACCCTAGGATTTTTGTCCCGCGGATTTTCCTGCCCGTTATATGCCAGATCGAGAGCAGCTTGTACATAACGGGCAGGAAAATCCGCGGGCCAAAAATCCGCCCTCTGGCGGCTCCGGGCATCCAACTGCTCCCCGTACCTTGAAGATGTACTTACACTGCGTGGGTGGGTTCGGTTGCGTGGTTCGTAGTACGGTACGGTTCCCCTGTGGATGTGTGGATCTGCGGAGCTCGCTTTGAGCTGTTGGCACGGTATGCTGAACTCAGGACCTCAGCGTACCTGCTGACCTCGTTTGTGCTGGATGCACGATGTAGACACGTGGCTGCTGCGGATCGGCGGAATGCCTACTCCGGCATTCTGGTCGAATCGGGATATTCAGGGTATGGGAAATACGGAAACTCGGGCATACATGAATCTTCCGTCTTCAGGGATTTTCACCGGAAGTTCATAACCAAATCTCGGGGTCCTGGAAGTTCTCTATACACACACTCGGTTGTTTGAAACGTCTCTACGTCTCTACGTTCGGAATAATACTCAGGATTAAAGAATACGGATGTTAGCCCAATTGCGCGGTGACTTTTTAGCTACGTACTCGCTTGACGACTAAACATCCAATGGCCGTTTTTTTTACAATTTCCCAATTCTCGTACCCTAACTTTAGTTGACTGGCTGCGTCCGGGTTGTTTCCTTTACTTTGGTGTTTAAAGGTCGGTCCGTTTCACTCTCCACTAAACCAACAGCACTCCTTCGATATTTAATCTGACGCGACGAATCCTAATAATGTTGACTAGTAAACTTCTCATGGTTACAGATTTTCGGAGTCTTCATACACGAGCAAATGTATGCCGCTGTTAAACGGATTTTGTCATTTCAACATGATTTCGTCAAAAAATGGTCAGCCAACAGTTACCAACTCGATGTGCTACGACAGGTTAACAAACTTCCTTTTCTTCAAGATCAAAATTTACGAACACAATGTTGAAAAAAATCTCAAAACGGATTTCAAGCAATGGTAGCCATGACTCTCGTAAAATTCATGAGTATAAAACGTGGTAGTAAAGTGCTTACAGGGCTCACAAAGATAGGTAATATAAGATAATATTTTATTTGCCCAAATTATTTCCAAATGATGTAAGTTACAAACATTCCCATCTTTGACGAAAATTACTTAAGTACAAAAATGGCAAAAAGAAAATTAAGAATTAGTGAAATTAATAAAATTACAAAACTGTCAAAAATAACAAAAAATTATAAAGTTAAAAATAGAAACCAAAATGCTAAAAAAAACTAAAGTGATTAAATAAAAACAAATGACTTAGGGCACATCCATAAATGACGTAGCATTTGGGGGGAGGGGGTGTTTGACTTTGTGTGACGATTTATGATGAGAGGGGGGGGTAGGGTTCAAGTAAAGCTACGTAGCTTTAATTAAATATCGAAAAAAAAATCAAAATTGTTTTGAGTAATTTTCACTTTCACGCGCCCCTTGGTTGTGCGTTTTCCATTCATAGGTACGCATACAGTCGCAGATTTTCTATTCTCTCCCTCTCTTTTGGATGAAAACGTCAAGTCTGTCACCGCCGTCGCGACGATCGAGGGTTTTTGTTATTTTTTTGTATTATTCTTGCAAAATGCTGATAATAAAAGTAAAAATTAAAAACCGATTTTTAAAAATGGGGGGGGGGGGTTATTAAAGCTACGTTTTTATCTAGGGGGGGTCTATGACTTTGTGACGAAATGCTACGAGGGGGGAGGGGGGGAGTATAAAAACTCAAACAAAAAGCTACGTCATTTATGGATGTTCCCTTAATGAAAAAAGAGATAATAATAACAAAATTGATAGGAATAAAAGGGAATTTTTGCTGTTTAATAGCGGCACTTCAAACATTCTGTCTTCAGGTAGGTTTTCCAAGCTGCTGCAAGTTGACGCGCTACATTTTTTCCGGAAAACTAAAAACTTATTAATTGATGAAAATGTTCCGAAAAGTTTAAGCGATTCGAGAATCCACTTTTTCATACCATATTTTCCAATCCAAGTTGACTAAATATTTTATTCAACAGCGAAATTATCAAAAACTGTCATGTGTTTTGTAAAATTACTACTTTTTTACCTTTTTTGAGTACCTAATATCATCCTTGCAGAGCCCTCTGAGAGTCGTGTTGAACTGCAAATCGTCAATAATAAGGAAAATTTTCAGACATGTCGAATTTGTTTTTTGAAAGGTCTCAAAAAAGACATCGTGAACTCTCTGCGACCTTCTAAAGTGCATCCAAAATAATTTGCACGTCGCAAATACGTGAAAAACTACGTAATTGATTTTCACGTAAATCTTACGAGCAAACCATGAGAATGCACCTCAATAAGCTACAATTTATGCGAATTTTAGGTATATTCGACGCAGTGTAATGATGAAGAAGGCATGAAATAATTTTGGTTTCGAAATGAAATTTAGGTTCAATTGCTCGTTTTTTGTAATACATAACAATGAAACTAAATTTAATGAAATTTATTTTCACAATATTTGACACTACAAACAACCACTACCCGCATACTAAAAAACTATAGCTTAAACAGTTGAAACGATACATCTACGGCTTTAGAAAAAGTCATTGTCTCTGTAAACGCAGTTGTTCCTTCAAACGTTGATTCGATAACTATAAGAACGATGCATGGACGTTCATATGAAAGCGTGATATCTTTCAAATTTACATTAATCGTAAAAATGATCTCGAACCGTTACCCATACCTGGGGGAGGAAGACTGAATAAAAAAAGAAAAAAAAAATTCAAACGTCAAATTTCTCTCATCAATCTACCGACCAGTGCGAAGGTTCAAAATTTTACTTTCTTATATAGTAATTTTTAATAAAACTTTTTTTCATGCTGAAAAGCACTTGTTTTGCATAAAACAATGATTTAATTAGGTTTTGTTTTGCTCTTTCCAATTCCTGCATGATCAGGCGTATTATGTCGCTCAAATTTCGTCAAAGTTTTGAAGCTGATAAATAAAAATGGATTGATTAATGATTGTTCTAAAAATATAGCTAAATGTAAATTTAGCACCTAAACAACTGAGTTACACGAAACTGATCATCTAAAGTTAAAATTTGAACGATTACAAATCTTTTCAACAATTGCTGGCTTTTTGCCGAACAGTAAAAAAACGATGCAGAAAACGATGCAGCAAATTTCAGTCTTCCTCCCCCAGACCCATACCATTCATTTCTTCTGTCAAACCTGCGTCAAAAATGAACGAAACGCCCGGCAGAGATGCCAGATGGTTTGCAAAAAAATCAGTACATATAAATAAAAATATCTTTGACATTTCTTCTATTCTTATACGACTTTAGAGAGTTTCAACGACAATAATTGAACTTTGAAGCAACATGATCCTAAACGAGGTTTAGTTATAATTTTTCGTGATGCTTTTTAAAACTCTTAAAGTGCATTATGCAAGATAATTTTAAGCGTTTCTTATCAATTGTAGTTCATAAATGCGTGTTGAAAATTATGAATATAAATAAAATATGAAATCCACATTATATCACATTTTAATCAGTTAAATACGAGTCATAAGGAATTATAAGCAAGCATTCCAATTGCCGCACTTGTTGCAATTAGACAATTTCTTCTCAAGTCTCTCCAGTTGGGGAAATGACTTCGGACTCTCAATGGGGTGTGTTATTTTTCAAACTGTTTTCGTCATCAATCGTTTTTTTAAGTTGTTTGCATATGAGCTATGATTGTTTTTTTATGCAAATAAGCGACATGAAAACCTCGAATTTTCATTTGCAATGTGTATATTGAATTCTTGATTTAAAATTTTATCGATTGGTATTGAACTTCTAAATTGAGTTATTAGCTCACTTTAATTTTTATAACATTCCTAATTATTACACAAAAACATCCTGATCACCTAAAATATATACATGAAAATTCCGCATTTCAATATCTGTACAAATATTGATAAAACTGTCAACCTGGCATCCCTGACCCAAACGGTGTTGTTCGATCGTTTTGCTACCGCCGGCCGCGAGGAATTTTTTTTCGCCCTTGAATCTTGCTGGAGGAGAAGCAATTGCTGATTAATCAGCACGTCGTGGCATTCAAAGAATGCAAAAACCCAATGGCGTTGTTCAACCAGGTATGTAGAATTGAAAATATTTTTTAAACAAATCCGATGATCCCGTTTCTTTCGTTTTAGGTTATGCTACCGGAACCCCCAAAATTCAACTCCGTGCTATGGATTCCTGGACACCGGAGCGTTCTAAGAGGGTGCTGATTGAAATCAGGAGAAGGCAGCACAGAAATGCACAGCTGGGGCAGATCAGTTAGTAATATAAATTCGTAATGATCCAATAAAATGATGAAATTTAGAATATCTGAAAGCCATTTTTATCCGAAAAAATCCCATATGCATTGAACAAAATTTGCATTTGTGTGCGTTCACTTTTAACGATCGGTTTAACGATATAATCTAATAGTTTTTTTCAATGGTTACGTTATATGAAGCACCATCAAAATAACTGTAATCTTAGTACAAACTGTTCGTACAATAATCATTCCGATTTCCGTAACAGTTTTTTTGACGGTTTGATAAATCGTTCAAAATATGCCTACACGTGTTTATTCTAGAAACAGTTCAATGCCCTGAAAACGTTATTCATTAGCGTTTTATAAACCATACCCTAACTGTTCCTAGAACAGTGTCTCCATATATAGGTTTTAATAGTTTTAAACAGTAACATAACTTAACGCCATATTCAACAGACCGTCGTTTTGGAATTCAAGATAAGTGCAATGTTTTTTATTGTTTCAGATAGTGAACCTTCATATAAGAGAAGCGACATCTGATCCCTTTTAAAATAAAGTATGTGGCAACATCGCCAAAATCTTGAACAAAAAATCCTCAGCACTGTTTTCTGGCTCAATGTTCAAGCTCTAAAGTGAACCCTCCTTCAATCCAACAAAACAACATTGAACTCGATGCCCAAAAGATCGCGATAAACGGTATGAATGACTTGAATTTCGTTAACAATCAGATAGTTTTCTTACTAGGAACACGATTCACCAAAGCATTGAAAAAAACTGCACCTAATCATAAATTCATGTGACCAGCTTTAAAATTATCTATTTGAACTATAACAACAATCACAATACCTTCCTTGGTTGAATTTTCAATAAGAAAGGTAAAAGATCTGCGACAAATGCTTGGATCGATTGGAATCGATTTTGACAGTTCTTTTGCATCGATTGGAATTTTGTGTTTCAGACGTCGCTTCTCTTATATGTAGGTTCACTAGTTTCAGATATCATTTTCTAAACGTTTTTTTACACTGTCTCTAATCGTTTTATAACTACTACAGGAACAGTTATGTAACAATATTTTCGTATTCGGGTATCCATGCAATTATCATGAAATATCTGGATGGAGTACAAAAAACTGGCCTTCTGTTTTCTTTTTGGTTTGTTTCTAGTTTAGATCACGGTCGACTTGGCTGAAAAATATCATGAAACAACTAGATATACTCAATTAGAATTAAAAATATATGAATCGAACTCACCAAAATATATGAATCGAACTGATACACTGTGATTATTGCAAGAATCACGTAAATTCGATATAATGTAAAATTTGCGTGGAAAATCCCGTAGAAATAATTTCTTATTTTTTCGCGTGTGGGATCTTCTTTTTTGTTATACACACACGGAAAATAAAAAAAAGTTAAAATTTACCGGAAAGCAAGGTAATTTTTTTTAATCATATTTCTCGGTAAATTTCAAATTCACCTAGCAAAAAGGTAAATTTACCTTTTTCGCATTCATCTAGCAAAATAGTAAATGATACCGTTTTCCATTCACTGATTTAGAAGGTAAATGCTAGTTGGTTTAGTTGGTTTCTCCAATAAAAATAAAACAAAAACAAAATTTATTCAAAAATTGATATTTATTTGAGATAAATAGACTTTATTGATGAGGCAAGTCCTTTCTTCGCCAGATTCGTATCAATTCGGCTTCGCGTTCTTCCGAGCCACCATGGCCACTGAATCCTCCTGCATTGCGTTAACACATTCATACCCTTCTCCTTACGACTTATCTGGTCAGGTCTTTTCCGGAATGATATCTGGAGGATGACGCGGAATACACCTCGAAGCTCTGTAGGCCAATTTGAAACAAAAGCAAAGTATTATGACGGGAACTAGTACAACTAAATGATATCTAAGAAAACACTTACCATTCTATTCCGATTTTCACATATTGTCCACAAAGCAAAACTTGCTAGTTTTTTTTTTGCTGTGCACGTTTCACAACAGTACAGTGGAACTAATTTCTCAAAATCAATTTAGACAAACAATAGAGAATAAATACTTTTAAGTCTACATAAAATTTTCTCATTCAAACCTCACCAGCAGTTGGTAGAAGGTTAACAGTAAGGCACTTCACCGTCTGATAGTAAAGTTTCAAAATGATGCCATGCCGCTAATTAGCTTTTACCAAGGAGCGTGACAAATTTTTCCCATTCGGTGAGGATTACACCGTACCTGAGAGTGGACCTGTTCGGGGCACACGCACTTTGCCTACCCTTCGCTTGTTTAGCAGTCTCCCAGAAACAAGGCGAAAAGAAAGGTCCCTACATTTAAAGTTTCCTGCTCGGGTCTCAGTTTAGTCATACGCTTACAACACCAACATAAACCTTAAACCAAGCGACAAAATAGTATGTTCAAGTGTTCGAATTATCTAGATGGATGGATTAGTTTCTGTCTCTGCCCTGCTCATTGTGTGCGTTGTTCGGAATCGTTAATGAGCTCTGGACCTCGTCCCAGAGTCACCTTTCACGCCACATGCACCTGCCTACGTGTTTGGAGGTAGGTATGTATCTCACCTGACCAGGAGACATTTCCTTGGTCAGCAGGTGAGCTTTTCCTTCTTCCTTCCGACCGAACGTGGTTTGGTTTAGTTTAAGTTATAATTTGACGGCGGGATCAGCTCCCAACTTTATTCTGGGCCCGACTACTCTTGGCTCTCGAGTCTTGACCGCATAATAATGCTAATGACGAATGAAACCTCTTTAGCAGCAAACGGCCGGAGTCAAATAGTGAAAAATGAACCCTTGATTTATGATGTTTGATGGTTGTGACTTTTGAGTGAACAGGCAGGCACCCCCCGGTGTTGGATAGTTGGATTAAATAGAGCAGTTTGTTTTTTTTTTTTTTTTTTTTTCTTACCTTTCATCAGTCGTGTCTGAACCGTCGTTCTGATTAGACGTTTTTTCGGATTGTGTCTCACTTCTAAGTTGTGTGCCGTTCGTCACAAACACGGACATCGAAATTAAAGGATTTTTCATAGAGTTTTCTTCTTCGTCGCGTGTTACTTTCGAATTTAGTTTTACCGGATAGTGTGCCTAAAAAAGTGTCAAATTTGTTGACGCTGCAATGTCGGTGGATGGAAATCCACCCTGGGGCTCCCAGGCTAATCCCCCTGGCCGAAATAACAAGAGAACGATGCCCGTATGGATGGATCGGGACGGTTTACACGGCGATGTCCAATTCTTGGTTATGAAACCTTCTTCCAAAGCCAAACTACCGTCCAACCCGTTCATAATTGCCAAAACCATAGATCAAGCCGTAGGTCGAGTTGAAGCTGCAAACCCAACAGATGGCGGAACCAGCTATTTGCTCAAAGTTCGGAGTAAGGACCAAGCCGCCAAACTAACTCGCATAAATCAGCTAATCGATGGTACCCCAATATCAATCGTCTCCCACCCTACATTAAACACCACACAATGCATTGTCTCCTGCCGGGAAGTTTCTGGCATCTCGAATGAAGATCTTGCTAAAGAGCTGGCGGACCAGGGAGTGACCCGCGTTCATCGATTTCTCAAGAAAACCGACGGAAAAGAAGAACCAACCAACACTATGGTTTTAACAATTAAAGGAACCGTCCCTCCCACCCACGTCTTCTTCGGCTACGTTCGAGTGCCTACGAGAACCTACTATCCACGCCCCATGATGTGTTACAAATGCGGAAAATTCGGACACACAAAGCTCCGCTGTGAACAAACTGAAACTTGCCTTGCTTGCGGTGAAAACGGGCCTCACCCCAACTGCACCAGAACACCAAAGTGCGTGAACTGCGGAGGACCACATGCTGCCATCAACCGATCCTGTCCGAAGCAACAGGAGGAACAAGCAATTGTTCGGATCCGCGTTGACTTGGGAATTTCCCAAGGTGCTGCCATTAAAGAGTACCAGAACCGACGTGCTGCTGCAAGAAATCCCACATCAGTCCAATTGCGTCTGGAAGCTGCCAAAACCGCCAACCTCAACGACGAGAAAGATCTCCGTATTCAACAATTGGAGAACCAGATCGCCCAACTTATGGTCTTATTGAAAAAACTGCAAACAAACAACCAAGTAGTCGCTGATACCGAGGAAGACACAACAGACTCAGACGAAACTATGATCTCCGAAACCAGCACAGCACCATCCACTCCCAAACGGAACAGGAACAGAGAATCGTCCGAAGAACGTAGCCCCAAAAAAGATGCGGAACCGAAAAAGAAAAAGCCTCTCTCGCCGAATAAACCTCAATCTGCCAACCAACGGAAATCGCGGAATCCTACATAGCCTCGCATCTTTTCAAGGTCGGTGAGTAAAGGAAAATGCATTATTGTTTTCTGCAAAAATGGCCTCCCCTCATATTTCCCAAATATCCTCAGACCATACTCCCCCACCAGATAATAACATCCTACTCACCGCCTCATCAATAAATCCCAATCTCTCTACCCCATCTCCTAATCCTACACCCAACAGAAATCCTACCTCCAAAAGAACCTGTAATTTGGCAATCCAATGGAACGCACGTGGCCTCATATCCAGACTCCCAGAAATTCAGCTAATAACATCCAAATATACCCCTATCGTCATAGCCCTACAAGATATTCTAACAAACAATGCTGTCTCTCCCAACCTAATCAAAGGGTACGATTTATATTCCGTAACAAGCCCTACACGCGATATAAGGCAGGGTGCTGGACTAGCAATACAAAACAATACCCCCCACAAAATCATAAACATCAACTCTACTCTTTACACCATAGCAGTAAGACTGCTTTCCCCTCTCGATATTACCGTCGTTTCCCTTTATATCCCTCCTTGTATGAGGTATTCAGATTTCTGCGACCAACTTAACAATCTTATCCCTCAAATCCCTACCCCTTTTCTGATCATGACTGATCCTAATGCTCATTCCACAAGTTGGGGATGTACCTACACTGACAACAAAGGATCGTATATCGAAAACATTATCTCCTCTAAAAATCTTACCCTATTAAACAATGGCCTTCCCACACGCATTGATCCTTCCAATGGTAACACAACAGCTTTAGATATCACAATCTCATCCTGGGAACTGGGATCTAAGTTGTCATGGAACATCCTCGATGACTCCCATGGGAGTGACCACTGTCCCATACTAATAAAACTACAACACACTACTCCTATAGCCTCTACCAGACCTCGATGGAAATATACCGAGGCTGATTGGTTGGGTTACCAAAGTGAAGTAGATCAACAACTTGAAGCCACCCACCCTACTTGTATCACCCCATTCATAAAAACACTCTACGAAGTCGGTCTAAAATACATTCCCCGTACCAGTGGTCTCCCTGGAAAAATATCTGTTCCATGGTGGGGTCCTGAAGTTCGAGACGCAGTCAAGCTTCGTAGAAAGACGCTTCGTGCTCTGAAAAGGATCCCAAATGATGATCCTAGAAAAGTCAATGCCCTCGAATCTTTTAAAACAGCTAGATCCAAAGCCAGAGCTGCAGTCCGCACTGCCAAACGATCATCATGGAAAACCTTTACGGAAGAGATCCACTCCAGTACCCCCTCCACAGTTCTCTGGAATAAAATTAAAACCCTTAGTGGACAACCCCGAAAAAACCAATATACCATCCTTCTCAACAGTCAACACACAAACGACCCACCCCTCCTTGCCGAAGCCTTCTGTACACACTTCTCAGCAATAATCTCATCCCCTATAAATCATTTTCCCCCTAACATCACCACTCCATCCGATGACCACAACCAAGACTACAACTTCGACTTCACATTCGAAGAACTAGAGTTTGCCCTAAAGAAAGTCAAGGGTCTCTCTGCTGGTCCCGATGAGGTTGGTTATCCGTTTTTAAAAAATCTCTCTTTCTCAGCAAAACTAATCTTCCTACAAATTATCAATAAAATCTGGAGAGAAGGTGAAATTCCCGATTGTTGGAAGAATGGCCTTGTAATCCCTATACCTAAACCAAAACTAGATCCCCACCACTTGGATAACTATAGACCTATTACCCTACTGGATTGTTCCGGTAAAATCATGGAACGTATGGTTAACCGACGCTTACAGGCCATTCTTGATAAAGATCAGCGTCTGGACAACCGACAATTCGCTTTCCGTCCAGGTCGCTCTACCGATGACTACTTCTGTCACCTTGAATCCATTCTGGAAGAAACTATAGAAGACGGTAGTCATCTGGAAATTCTGTCGCTAGATATCTCAAAAGCCTTCGATCGAGTTGATCGAACGATGCTCATCCGAACTCTTTCTGAATGGGGCATAAATGGACGTATGATCCTATATATCAAGAGCTTTTTGTCGAACCGTTCCATCCAAGTCCTTATAAATGGATTCCGATCATCGTCAAAGACCATACACTCCGGTGTTCCCCAAGGGTCTGTCATTGCACCCACACTGTTCATCATAGCTATTGATTCCCTTTTTAAAAATATTCCTAACAACATTGAAACCATGATTTACGCTGACGACATCCTACTCCTTTCATCTGCACCCTTTATCCATTCCGCTCGTAAGAAACTACAAAATGCCCTTAATATAATAGGAAACTGGGCACCTGCAACCGGTTTCGTATTTTCCCCCACCAAATCCAATCTCCTACACCTAGGCCCAAACCGCAGAAAACTAAACAAACTTCCACCTCTCACTCTTTGTGGTGGAACCATACCCCTTGTTCGCTCAACTAGACTGCTTGGCATTTGGATTGATGATCGCCTGAACTTTAAACGGCATCTTGACCAAGTTCGCAAAAATTCCATCAACAAACTGAATATACTCCGATTTCTCTGCAAAAACACCAGCTCCGCACATCGAGACTCTCTATTCCGCTTTCTACATGGCTGGATTTTACCATCAATACTGTACGGACTCGGCTTTGTTAGTCGAGCAAAGTCTACTCTCCTAAATAAATTGGAGCCCCTGTACAATCAGTGTATTCGAACGATCAGTTCCGCATTTAGAACCAGTCCTATTATCTCCATGATGTCTGAATGTGGCCAACTACCCTTCAAATACCTCATCACAAAGAATATGACTGCCAAATCTTTGAGATGGCTTGCCACTGGTGGCTCTAGAGATTCCCCACTAGTAGCTAGAACTAATACAATGCTTCAGAACCATTGCAACATAACCCTTCCTGATATCTGCAACCGAATGAACAAGCCTTTTCGATACTGGAACGAAAAACTCCCTACAATTGATCTCAGCTTAGCTAACAAAATAAAAGCTGGGCAACCCTCAACGACCGTACAGCCTGTCTTCCGCCACTTAGTTGAGCGTAAATTTAAGTCCATACCACATATCTACACTGACGGTTCGAAGACTGAAAACTCGAAGGTTGGAAGTGGCATCTTCGATCAACAACACAACAGGAGTTTTCCATTACCATCTGCTTGCTCTGTTTTTAGCGCAGAAGCATATTCAATACTCGATGCACTAAACAACTCCTGCCCAGATTCAGGACCCTCAGTAATATTCTCCGACTCAGCCAGCGTTCTTAAAGCAGTCGCTGCGGGGAATCTGAAACATCCATGGATATCATCCATATCAGATCGGGCAGTCAGCAAAAACGTCACACTGACCTGGATACCAGGTCATTCTGGTATTCCTGGGAATGAGGCCGCTGATCGCCTGGCACAAGAAGGCACTAAATTGGAACCACCTGATATTCCCATCCCTCAAAAGGACGCATACAGAAACATTACAAACGGCATCCAACTAGCATGGGACATCGAGTGGAATCAAAATAGGCTTCCAAAATTACGTGAGATCAAAAACTGTACCAGGAGATGGACTGACCAGCCAAACCGGATCGAAAGAGTCGCATTGACAAGGATCCGAATAGGACATACCCGCTTAACCCATTCTCACCTCTTCGACCGATCCGGCCCTCCAATTTGTCCGAGCTGCAACATACAGAACACCATCAAGCACATCCTCACAGACTGCGACATCTATGCTCAAGCCCGGCTTGATTGCAACCTGGCTATCAATATTCGACAAATCCTATCAAACTGCCCACAAGAAGAAAAACGTCTGCTAACTTTCCTCAAAAATACAAAGTTAATTAATGAAATATAACCACTAGCCACGGAGGAGAATGGGATGAATAAGCCATAGATGCTTAAAATCCCGGACAAAAAAAAAAAAAAAAAAAAAAAAAAAAAAAAAAAAAAAAAAAAATTTTCTTACCTTTTCCAAATTTGTTCCGTTGATGGACGGACGATTGATGTGAAACGGTGGTCTTTCTGGGTCGATCATCGTTTGGAGCTCACCGTTCCTTGAAAGAAAAAGAAAAAAAACACAAATCAACTCGCTTTCAAATTTACCTTTTTGAGGGTCTGTAAATCTTTTCTGAAGAACAAACACTCTAATAGGAACAGAAAAAAAAACTACAAACGACATCATTGAGGACAGTTCCGAGTCCGGAAAGTCAGATTTGCATTAATTTCACAGTTCATATGCTCTTGCTAATATTATTGTAACCCGCTGGAAAACAGAAGAAAAAATCTACAACATGAAAATGTTTTCTTAAATGCACTCAAATTGCAACATTAGTTTACCGTTTGAGGTGGTTGGATTTATTTGGTTAGGCTTGTGTAAATAATCGGCCTGCTTCGCGCCGATTTAACATTGAATTATGGCGAATTCAGTTTTAAAATGACACCAACTAGAGCCTGCTTCGGTGATGGATAGCAATTTAGATGTAAATATTCCAGCTTAAATAATCCTCTGTGTGCTTTGATAGCCGAAAAATGACAGTTTGCACTTTACGTCTATATATTTTGAAGAGAAAGCAAAATATTACGTTTGAAAATTAAACCCAAAAATATAGACAAAAACTGGGGTTAAAATTCCACACAAATTTCAGGCTCGTTGAGCGACCCCTTCCCGTGATCCGATCTGGCCCAAATTTGGCATGAGATCTTGTACTAGGCCTAGGATCACATTTCACAGGTTTTGAATTTTCCATACAATTTTCAGGCACTCTGTTGTACAGTTTTTTTTTTTTTGTAAAAAATATCGATTAAATTTATAGGCATTTCGGTAAACATTAGCGGTTGTGCGGTAATACCAGCATAAGCGTGGCAGCGAAATCGACCTTACCATTTTTTTGCCTTATAATTTTGTCATTTTGGTCATTTTAGTCAATTCAGTTCTGTCATTTTTGTAAAAAAAAATCTTTTTTGGGATTTTTGTCATGATTGGCCTTTTAGCCATTTTTGTCGGTTTTATCATTTTTGTCATTTTTGACATGTTTGTTATTTTTATCATATTTGTCGTTTTTGTCATTTTTAACGTTTTAGCATGTCAGTGTCATTCCAATCGAGAAAAACCAAGCAGGCTTAAATGCAGCGCTACAGCAGGGTTGCAAGCTTATTATTTCAAAAGGGACTGCGCGCCTCTTTGTATGTAGTCTCTTCAGTTTGAACTAAATAAAGAGACTAAAGTAAACATAAAGAGACGCCATCTGATCCTTTTTTTTTTGTAAACAAATCGAGTTAACGGTTATTCTGATGTACATACATATGTGTTTGCACTTTACTAAATTACTAAAATCTCTGAAAATTTTCAAAAAATTAATAATGATCAATTGGACGAAACTACCTGTTGATGAATTTTCGTTGGAATGATAAGAATGTATAGATCACGTTGGCCATGCTTCACTGTCAATTTTTCGTAAATTTGGACAAATGTCGTCGAACGAAAAAGATCGTCATGAATTAATCCTGCGCACTCATTTCGAGAATCCGGAGTTATCATATCGGGATATCGGTAAGATGCTGGGAATCGTCCAATCCACGGTCAGCAGAGTATCAAAACGATACTTCAAGAATCTAACCATCGACCGGAAGGTGACGAACGGCAAAAATGGATGCTCCAACAGTGAAAAAGATCACAAGGGCGCCCGCATACTAAAAAACTATATCTCAAACAGTCTATACGATTCATCTACGGCTCCAGGAATAGTGATTGTCTCTGTAAACGTAGCTTTTACATTAAACTTTAGTTCGAAATCGATAAGAACGAAACATGAACTTCATGTAGAAAAGTGATGGTATTTGGAACGGTTGATAAATGATATGGACGGTTAACTTCAAGTTTTCTTTAATGTAAAACTGATCGCGAACCGTTACCCATAGCATCCATGACTTATGTCAAACTCTCGTCAAAAATTGACCGAAATGCGGATCAGTGGTGCCAGATGGTTTTGCAAAAAAATCAGCACACTTTTATAAAAATATTCATGTATTTGAAACATTTTCATTAATTTAAGAATATTAATACCGAGCAGCCAGGTTTAAGACGGTCCAATGAATTCAAATTTCAAGCAAGAGAACCTGCAAAATTCATTTATGTTTTTTTGCTCAGCTGACTAAACCCCTTAAGTGGAGTTGTTTCACATCATTAATCTTAAGTTGAGTTGTGTCACATTCATTAATAAATTATATTGATGTCACGGATCTCTCAAACACCTAGAAACATAAGTTTAAAAAAACATAGCTTTGTTTTAAGTATAAGAAAAATATATTTTGCCTCCATAACCAAAATGCCCCCCCCCCCCCTCCCCCTCTCCCGCACCTTTCAATTATCTCTAGCATTATTATTAAATATTTTCACATGTTACTGTATGTCAGAGAATTTAGCAAACACATTTCAAAAACTTTTGTTCTGAAAATAATCGATATGCATGGCATCACTGCCCACAAACGAAGTGCTTGAGAAATTCGAAATCGCGATGCGTTCCTGCCGTCCGGTTTCGCGCGTTTTCGTAAATTTTCCCCAAAAATTTAGCCGCGAAACATAAATTGAAAAACAAATCAGGTAAGTTTTAGCAATTTTCTTTAATTTCCGTTTTTTCACCGTATTTCTCGTATTTCATTTTCAGATACACACCCAGGAAATGGCGGCTAAAAAAAAGCGCCCCGCTGGGGGAAAAATGCAGGCCAGTAACCAAATGCGTCCGGACGGCCAGCCCCGTTGGCAGTGTTTGAAATTCCTGCGTCCAGTCCCGTTGGCGTTTCACAACTTCTGCAGGATACTCCGCACTTGGGGAAAAGGATCCTTTCAAGGGAACCCCAATCGGATCTTTACCACCATCGCTTTTCTCTCACCGGGAACGTATGAATTCAAGGGAAAAAAGCGGAAGAACGGATAAAAAGCGTAAGTTACATTTAAAAACACAAAAAACAATCTACCGTTATTAATCTGTTTAATTTTTCTTTGCAGAAACCCGTATTTATGGCCTCCAATAGCCGATTTCTTAGGGCCCTGGAGCTCATGGATAGGGACCGCAACCATCACCCAAAATTATTCGGCTGCCATTCGAACCGGGCAGAAAAGCTATTGGAACTGGATCTAGCTAGCTGCAACCTACAGGAATCGCCCGATCCTAGTTCCCCAGCCGTGAGGACCCCCCACTACAGTGTGCTGTGTGCGGCCAGTCAATTTTTTTTCACAATTGATCATCCTCGTAGGATGCTCGACATATTATAAGTGTAATGAAATACGCAGGCGGTGATTTGATGAATGTGGATAAAAGCTGACCGGAAAAAGTTAATTAAAATAATATGCAAATAGTGAAAAGAAAATGTATTTTATTTATTTGAATCCGATAACTCCACACATTTGTGTATGTGTACGTAATCTATTCACGTACGGTTCTGAATACTGTTTTTATAACGTTGGAAGAACGTTTTGCCAAATCTTTTTATAACTATTTTTGTAAATGTTTAGGTACAAGATAACTTTTAAAAAAACTTTAGCAGCAACTGTTTGATGCACTAAAAACTTTTCTACAAGTGAATTTTGTACGTTATCCCAACTGTTTGTGAAACAGTTCCTCCATACAAGTGTTATAACCGTTTTTAACAATTACATAACCTAACGACATATTAAAAATACTGTGAATTCGGATTTCACGGTTCAACTAAAGTATTTCACAGTTTGAATAATCGTTAGCTTAAAGTTTTTTTACGCTTCATTGAATAGTCATTGACTATTTAAGAAATCGTTTGGATACAATCCTTATTTATGCGGGCGTAGCTAAGCAGTTTAGACGTGATCCGAGAAGTTCGGTCCGGGATGTCGCCAAAAAGCTGAATTTGTCAAGTTCATTCGAAAGGTAAAACATGGTGGGGAAGACGCGAGCCCGGAAGCTGTACACAGAAAAAATGTTTGACTATTACGTGTCACTGAAACTGCAACCTTTAAAATAAATCAATTAACAAAACCTGTAATTTTAAATTGTTTTCCTTGAAAGTTAACGAAGATTCATTTATTATTACAGCAAATGTCCTGTAAAAAAGTTGTACACTGAAAATCAAATGTCACGTAATTTGTTTTTCGACCTGTAAAATTACGGTAAATGTCCTGCTCCTTTTTGTTACAGGACATTTGCGTAATTTTACATTAAATAATTTTTGCTGTGTACACCGAAGCCGCATTGCCTGGTAATGGACGACGAAACCTACGTCAAAGCGGACATTCGTCAGCTGCCGGGCCTGTTGTTCTTCAACGCAGAGGACAAATTCAGCGTTCCGGAGGAGATTTGCAAGCAGAAACTATTCAAGTTTGCCAAAAAATACATGGTGTACAAGCGATCTCCTCTTGCGGAAAGCAAAGCGCCCCCTTCGTGACGACCGGCACGGTAAACGGGCAGGTTTACCTTACGGAGTGCCTACAAAAGCGCTTACTACTATTATTGAGGCAGCACGAGGGCTCGACCATCTTCTGGCCGGATTTCGCTTCGTGCCACTATTCAAAGGACGTGTTGGAGTGGTACGAAGACAACGGGGTCATCATCGTGCCAAAGGAAATGAACCCGCCCAACGCGCCGGAGCTTCGCCCAATAGAGACACATTGAGCGATTATGAAGCAGGCGCTCCGGAAGAACCCAAAAGTTGTCAAATCGGAGGCGGACTTCAAGAGAAAATTACTTCTTCATATGACAGTAAGTAGGGGCAAACCCGAAGCAATCGACCATGTGCGCGCTCGGCTAAAATCCCAAGTCGATGGGTGGTGGTGGTGATAGAAAACAGCAGAGAGATCAATATCGAGGAAAGAACACATGCGATGCGACCAGGGTTTTTTTTTTTTCAAAATTCAGGGACATGAGAAATAGAAATTATCAAATCTTATTTCGATGCAGTTCGGTTGTACCCATTTTCCATCATATTCATAAAAATCAGGAGAAATCAGGCTTATTTCCAAAAAACCGTGAAAAACGGCAGGTTATCAGTTTGGGCCTCAAAAAATCAGGCACATTCGCAACCCTGCATGCGAGATATATAAATATTTTCTACACTTTGCCCATGTAAATTTGACACATTTTTTCTTTATGTATGAAGCTGTCAAATATCTGTGTGATCTGAAGATCTGAAGCCCTGGGGATCTGTGTAAAAATAACTCTGCTTTAGAAACTGACCAAAAACCGGCAAGATGTATAAGCAATATACTTGGAAATTTGAAGTAAGTTTTCTGTTGTGCTTGCTAAAAGGTCTGCAGCTAACTATATCCGGGAGCCAAAGTTAAAAGGTAACCTACAGGTTTAATTCATTATTTTATTTACTTGAATTGTTGGATTTCATTTTTCAGTTCCACAGTTCCAGTTTCAGTTCCAGTTCCACCCGAATTGAATCTGAATGTTTATGTAAACTATAAAATTCCCTCCCGAAGAAAACAAAAAAATCTGTGTAAAATTTTTGAGACTGCTTCCTGTCAAGATGTGTGAAATTCACACGTGAATGTTTTGTTAACCAGTCTAACACTTAAATTTAATTCACAACAACATTTAGTTTTTTTAATCATTAGGAAAAATTAACAAAAACAGGAAGAAAAAAACACCATTGCTTTCATTCGGATATTAAAAACATTCCTCGTGGCTATCATAAATAAACCGCGTTGAACTGACAAAAAATTCACGTAAAATGTAGATGCGTCCCATGAAGCACAAATTCTTATATTCAAGGACGCGTTCACATATCGATTTCGTAGCATCTACGTGAAGATCAATTGGATAAAAATTATGTAGTTTTTCACGAAGCCCCTACTTGCGGATTATTTTGAGTGTAGAAGATCCAGCAGTCACGTACGCATGATGGAGCCAATTTCCTCACGTTAAAAATTCATGATATTTACGGCTTATGTTCTTTCTTTCTTTGATATCTCATGTTTCTCTAATACAGGGATGAGCAACACGCGGCCCGCGGGCCGCATGTGGCCCGCGAGACCCTTTTGTGCGGCCCGCGATGCTTTTTTCAAATTTTTATGCCTTAACTTTTTTCTACAATGGAATGGATCGCTGTTGTGGAAAATTAATATGATTTGATCACTTATCTCCATTTGTCCCACAATCATTCAGATTGTTAACTTTTTTCTGGTTTTTCAAGTATTTATTATGTTCTGTTCAAGACATAAATGTTATATTGTTTATTGGCAAAACGTAGTATTTGAGTTTTTTTTTTATAAAGGATACTTTTTTCCTAATTTTTTAACTCCTATCACTTTGCTGAGCAAAATCCAATACCATTATCAAAGGATTTTGGAAGTCCGTTAGTGAAGTCATTATTTTCGTAACAAGCAAAAATAAAGTTGTTTGATAAAAAAATATGCTCAGCAGATTTTTTCTTAATTATTCTATTCAATTCGGCAAAAAGCTTGTTCTGTTAGCATTCAAATACTGGCAAAAAAAATTTAAACCAAAACATTGAGAAATATTTTTTTATTTCTGAACATTGACCAAACTAACGATAGTTTAATAATAAAGCCAGGGTGAACGATTTTAAATTTTTTATCAATATGAATCAAATATGCCGACCAAATTTATCAGTTCTTTATAAAAACAAAAGATATCTAAAATTCTGTGATTCGATCTAAAAGGTCTTTGACATTTATCTGTGATGCTTTTTTCAGATATTTTGATAGAAAAATTAACAAAATCGAAGAATTGAGTTATTTCACTTATAAATCGAATTCTACATTATCAAAATCATAATATAGCTTCAAAAGTCCTATTTCAATGAAATTTAAATAAGATAAAAAAAATCTGGAATAAATATTCTAGAAGCAAGAATGTAATTTTGAAGATAGTTGCTTAAAAATATGTGAAATTGAACATTTTCCTGTGATTTCGACCCTCTACATTTCAATGCAATGATCCAATACAGAACTTCAATAAAAAAAAAACGGGGGTTTTGTCGTTTGTATGAAAAAAATTTAGGCTTTGAAGACAAGTTTTAATTGTGGAAAAAAATCACAGAAAATCAATTAGCGACATTCTAAATTATCACTGTGGCAAGTTCCAGAATATTTTTAAATGGATGTGATGAGTAATAGTACCATCGGTTTTAACTAGAAAGTTGTAAGAACGAATGTTCGCCAAGAAATAAAATTAAACAATTGAGAGAATTAAAAAGTGACAAGTGATGTATCGGGTATTTTTAAAGTTGTCTTTAATTTCTGTTTTGAAACACGTTTTGTTTTTGAGATTTGTTTTCGCCAAAAATTTGTAGTTATAAAAACTGACGTGCTAATTATTCAAAAATAATTTTAAGTGCGGCCCGCCGACAAGATTTCAAATTTAAATTGGCCCGTTGGTTCAAAAGGTTGCTCACCCCTGCTCTAATACTTTCCATCACCTCTGAAAAAGTGATCAATTTTGTTATTTTTGTTAATTTTTGCCGATTTTCGTAATTTTTGTCGTTTGGCCATGTTTGTCCTTTTGCATTTATGCAATTTCTGTCATTTTTTTTTAATTATATCATTTTCGCACATTTTTCCATTTTTATCATTTTTTAAATTTTTGTTATTTTTTGTAATTTTTGTCATTTTATGATTTTTGTGATCTTTGTCATTTTAATCATTTTTTTTTTGTTTTTTTTTCCAATTTTTTGTATCTTCATCTTTTTTTTGGAAGTCATTACGATTGTCAATTTTTTATTGTTTCTTAATTTTTTTTTTCATCATACCTATTTGTTTTTTTTTGTCATTTTTAAAATTCTTATCTTTTTTGTCGTTAAATTGTTATTTTAGACGTTCAATTGCCATAATTGTCAATTTCGTTCACAACTCGGAACAATTTCCAACATTCCCTTAGTTCGTCGTTCTACATTTTGCTAACCGTTCAACATGTTAAATTAAATATCAAGATTTATTTCTCTCAAGTGGCCGCCATTTAGACTTTGCCGGTTAAATTTTAGTGCCCCTGTAACCTGCCCTGTGGCGGTGTGGCGGCGACCAATTAGTGGTGAAATATTAAAGCGGAATTAATGACCTTCCCTTTCGAACTGGCAAGCTGACGCAGACCAGGCGGAGGAATGTTGATACGGGTTCTGTTGCTTCCCACATTACTACTTACCCGTCAACCGCGGCCACGAAAAGTCACAAACATACGTATTAGAAGGTAGGTTCATAGAGAAGGGACGAGAGTCTTCTAGGCCAGGCAGCGAACGGTTTGTTGTTAGCGACCAGACCAGGACTCTTTGGACCATTAGCGGCGTCTCGGGCGGATTGTGTGATCAGGATCGGAATCGAGGCCGGTGCCGCTGAGGAGAAGCAAAGCACTAATTAAAACACAATTTTCTGGTAGTAGGTTACCGTTCAGCATAAATTACGTAACGCGCCATAAATTATTTCAACTCCTCCGAAACTAATAGTGGCCTTTGTGGAGAGGAAAGGCCGGGAGGGTCTTTTTGTTTTATGTGTTGATGTGACCTTTGAAATGGAGCACCATTAGCGTTAATCGAGAAATGAATACAACTTTTTCTCCGATATTTGAACCGGTGAAATGACCGGAGATAGCGAAAGTGAAAAACTGTTGTCATAAATACTAATCGTTATGAGGGAGATTTAAATTTTAATTTTAAAAACGCGTGAAAAGGGAATTATTTATGCAAAATGTTAACTTTGGAAGTAATGAGCTTTTTTAACTTTGATTTTCATGTTGTCTTGATATTCGTCGGATCAAAGCAATCGATGACGGCGGTGAATATACGGCAACATAAAGGTTTCACTTCAGTCTCATTTCAAATGTGCACACATTACACTAACTTTTGACAAATTAGGTAAAATTGGATGATATACGGTTGTCAGTTGATTTCAAATGTCGTCGAAAGAGCAGTGCGTTCGCCAAAGATAAATTTTCGTAGAAGTGCTGTTCCTGTACCTCAAATTTCCAAAATTCAAGAAACGTCAAATCTCTTCAGATAGTAGTAAGATAGTTACCCTAACACAACAGTAAAAGAATGTTTGAATAAAAATGTCATTTCAGTAAAAATTTGAAGACTGTGCGTGTGTGCGGTCAATTTTTAGACTGAGTTTTTAACTGTGTATCATATACTGCCGCTCATAGCAAGTCCGTCCCATTTGCGTTTTTGTTGAATTGAGAAAAACAGCAATGAAAAATCGTAAAATGTTCCGTTGAGAATTCGCCACTTGTATGCCTTTTTCATCAAAGTAATCACCAGAATCTGTCACTGCAACGGCAAACTAAAGTTTTTCGCTTTATAAGGTTTGTTTTTTCGTTTTAATTATGTTAAAAATCATTTCAGTAAAAATTTGAAGACTGTGCGTGTGTGCGGTCAATTTTTAGACTGAGTTTTTAACTGTGTATCATATACTGCCGCTCATAGCAAGTCCGTCCCATTTGCGTTTTTGTTGAATTGAGAAAAACAGCAATGAAAAATCGTAAAATGTTCCGTTGAGAATTCGCCACTTGTATGCCTTTTTCATCAAAGTAATCACCAGAATCTGTCACTGCAACGGCAAACTAAAGTTTTTCGCTTTATAAGGTTTGTTTTTTCGTTTTAATTATGTTAAAAATCATTTGCTGGGCTCTTATGGCAGTGGGACCGACATGCGATGATTTAAGCCATATGGGACCGACTTGCGATGATTTGTGCAATGGGACAAAATGACTTGAGGTTTTTTCAATGCTCATCAGAACAAAGTGCTGAAAACAAAATTTTCTATTGAAACTACAGAAAAAATTAAAGTGTTTCCAGTGATAAACTGAAAAATGACAAAAACGCAAATGGGACGGACTTGCTATGACCGGCAGTATAGGCTTCAAGCAGTTTCCTGGAAACCTGTACGTGATGGCCAAGGAGAAGTTCGAGGACTTCATGGCGCAGAAGGTTCTATTTCGGCAAGCCATCGCAACAAACATTTTTTTGCTGAAAAAAACGCTAGAAAAAATCGTACACTGAACCCAAAATCACATTTAAAAAACAAACAGAAGATTCACTTAAAAGTAAAAACTCAGTGAATTTCTTCATTTCAAGTGGCTCATGTACATTTCACTTGCCTCTCATTTGAATTTTAAGTGACCGAATCAATATACACTAGCTCATCACTTGAGTTTTAAGTGACCGGCATTGAATGTCTTCGATGCTCACTTGAAATCCACTTGATCGGTCACTTAAGCCAATATTCACTTGCCCATCACTTAAAATTCAAGTGATTTTTTGCATAGCGAATGTCAACAATGTCAGTATTGATTGTTTCATTGTTGTTTGGAAAGGAAACAACAGAGGTTTGTTTGAGTTGGTAGGTGCCGAATTAAAGTAATTTATATGTTATTAAACAATGATATTTTCCATAGGTCGACCGACAGAAACATCGTGTGAACCGGTTAACACGTCGCAGAGACCTTTTTGAAGCAATCAGGTTTCGGATACGTTTTCCGATGATGATTTATTTTGGAAATATTCAAGTGCAATTAAAGTAAGTATCATGCAAAACAATAAATACTAGTTAAATTTAATTTTTTTTATTATTGAAATAATAATAAAAAAAATTAAATCAAAAAAGATCAACCCGAATGTCTCGTCAAAGTGAGGAAGTCAATGATTTTTCGAAGCCGAAAAATCTTTTTGAACCCAAATAAGGAGAAAAAGTGACGTTTTTTACGTTGTATTTTTTTTAAATAAATAATTGTTTTGTAGAAACAAAGTTGATTAATGTTTGATATGGAGGATCGAAGCAACCTTGCTCGTGACCAGACTTGTTTTTCAGTCGCGCGTTCGTTTTCTTGAATTTCTTCCCGGTTTTGTAATAAAAATCCCGTGTGCTCGTATATGTACGTTTGTTATTTGAAAACTGGAAGATATAATTATTTTTATTTCTCGTTTATGCTACTATGTATTCCGGAGAAGAGATCAGGGAATAAATTGTGCCTTTAGTTGTGCAAGGTTATATTTAATAGTGTTCATTGAATTATGCAAGATAACCATATGGAAAAGAACACCCGGAACGATTGCCACGACGTCAACAGCAGCCAGTAGTGTCCTCTGCAACCAATGCAATCAGTATCAGCAATGCTGCGGGAAGTAACATCAACGCTTCGCAACAGGCCAGTTTATTTTGAGCTGATCAGCTACAACAGCCCTCGAATCCCTGGTCAAGTCACGGGGATTTTGGTGAGAGTGTGCCTCATGCGGCTGCTACGGGATGTCTTGGGGCTCGAGGATTGCACCTGGTGAGTCGGGTGGCAATGGGGGAGCCGAACCTTCAATAATGGGCCTCGTGGAACTTTTACGAGTCCCAAATGTTGCTGAGCGATTGCTGTTGCTCGTAAGATGGGTCACTTGCCGTTGTCTCAAACCCTTTCGCATGTTGGTCAACCCCCGGTAAGTACAAAAAGAGCGATCGTTGGCAACTTACGGATTTGGCTGCAGGTATGAATAAATTTGGTCATTAAAAGTTTAAGTTATTTGTGAGGTGATTGAAAATTTTGTGATAACTTTGATTTCCGGTTCTATCTGTGGAAATGTTTTTGAATGAGTCTTCAAATAAGTTGCAAAGAAATCAATTACCTACAAATTGATGCACGTAGTTTCTCAATTGAACATCTAAGAACAAAATTAGGCTCCTTTAAAGTTGTGACGTGAATTCACTCAGTTTAAACAGGACAGGGTAGTGGACTGAATTAATTTTACAATATTTGGAATTATTATGAATCATTTTCGAGAGATGTCAATTTTATGTGCACCTTTAAAAGTGATATTTTCTTATTACAACTTATATGTAAAACATGATAAAAAAAATGTTTCTATCCTATTTTGTCTATTGGTTTTTGTAACCGTTAGGCCGAATATTAGGCTCACTTGAGTATTCATTTTTTTTTTAATTTATACAATAACAGACTTTTCAAATTTATCAAATAATTTTGGAAAATTTATAAAATATCCAAAAGTAAAATTGAAAATGCTACACATCCACCAAAAACTTGTGGATTTAAGTAAACATCTTAGGTGTATCCGTGTATTTTTCACTGTTAATAACTTCATTTTTTGAGTATCGTTATTCCAGATTTTTTTATATATCAAGGCTAGCCCGTTCATGCCTTTCAAATATTTCCGGAAAATTTTGCGGTATGAAGACAAGTATCCTTTTCAAATGAAAAAAAAGGTAAGATGGACAGGACATCAAACGATCGGAAGACTGATATACAATGGATTGTGGGTTCAAGCCAGCCGGAGTATCTCGACAAATTTAGAATAATGAGTAGGTTACTTTGGAACCTTTTCAGAATTCTTCATTTGTTTCGAACAGTTGGAAGGGAGTGAGATGAGTCAAACCTGTCCCAAGCCAGTGGTAACGGACCCCTTGGTTGTGCTGCAAATATTGTTTATGAGTTAAGCTTGAACAATATTTGAATATGCGATCGAGACTTCCCGTACCGCCTCGGGTCGAAAGACCTATCAGCCACTGGTGGGTTTTCATACATACATACATATATACAAAGTTGATTAATGTTTGATATTCTGAAATTTCACCTAAAAACCATCACAACTGAAAGATATTAATGACCTGAGCAAACATTTGAAATTGACTTTGCCATTCACTTGAAATTCACTTGATCGCTCACTTAAGTGATTTCACTTGACGGTCACTTAAAATTCACATTAATTTACGTATGGCGAAAATTCACTCCAGATGTCACTTACCTTTAAAGTGAAAATTATTTTCGGTGTAGTTAAGGGCCCTATTACATAAGACGAGTCACGATGACGAATCATTTTACTCGAGTGAGCCACTTTGGTATTACAGTAGTTGAGTCGAGTCGAACTTCAGTCGAGTAGCTCGAATAATTCGACTGCGAAAAACATGATAACCGCCATTCGAGCACTCAAATTAATTCGATCAGCTTCACTCGACTACCGTAATTGGGATTGGGCCTGCTAAAAAGAATAAAGCTTGCTCTTTACTCTTACACAGATTTCCATAAGAATGACAGCTAATCGGAGTGAAATTGGAGTGAAGGCTATCGCTTTCTCTGTTTAACACACGAGAAATCGTATACCGGGTTTGTGAGCGCGCCCATCGCCCATACGACATTTCGCTCGACTCGACAGTGACTGGAGTCGAGTCGAGTTACTCGACTCGTTTTATGTAATCTTTAAGATTTTAATCAGCAATCTGGTTGAAAGAAGACCACCAAAATTCACTAAAGCATGGCTCATCTTAAATCTGGACGCACTGTTTATTATACCGTAGCGTTCCTAGTTGTCGGATCTGGGGTGTTTTGACTTTGTTTTGGTATGTTTCCGTGGTTGGGTTCAAAAATCGCGAAATTGTTGAAAATGGTCAAATTGACCGTTTGCAGCGTTCTCAAACGTTTCTAAGAGATGCATTGTGGAACTAAGGATAGGAAACTGCATTTGATTGAAGGTGTTGAGAACAATCAAGGCACATCGCCAAAAAATCAATACCGACCGGTGCACCGTCAGAAGAATTCGTCTGCCCGAAGCAATACGATCTTATCGGGCCAGTAAGCAACCAAACCTGACATTGAAGCAGAATGTAGTAGCCAAAGGACGTGCCCGGACGTTATACAACAAGGTTATAACGAAGTACGACGAATGCATCCTCATGGATGACGAAACGTACGTGAAGATGGATTTTGGGCAGCTTCCAAGCCAAAAAAAAATATAAAGCTACTGCACTGGTCGGGGTGATGTCTCCGGCAAGTTCAAATTCGTTTTTGCTGATAAGTTTGCAATAAAGTGTTTGATCTGGCAAGGTATTTGCAGCTGCGGACGAAAAACTCCGGTTTTTGTGACAAACAAGACCATGGACTCAGAGATGTACAAGGATGAGTGCCTGAGAAAACGTATTCTTCCGCACATTAGATCTCACAAAGGACCAGTAAAGTTTTGGACAGCTTTGACAAGCTGCCACTACAGCAAAGAGGTACGACAGTGGTATCGGGACAACGAGGTGGATTTTGTCGAAAAGGACATCAACCCACCCAACTGCCCTCAATTCTGCCCTATCGAAAAATATTGGGCAATTGTCTAGCAGAAGATGAAGAAGAATGGTAGGACGACTCGGGATGCAACAGAGATGAAGAGATGGTGGAACAAAATGGCCGCAGAGGTCAGCGAACAGGATGTCCAAACTATGAGTGGTATTCGACGAAAAGTTCGAAATTTCATCAAAATCACATCGGAATATTTTTTTTCAATTATTTTTCCTAAGTACAATAAAAAAGTATAATAAAGCCCCAAGATTGAACATCGAACACAGTTGCACTGGATAGAGGTTTAAATGACTTTCTGCCAACTGAATGCATAAATAACACTGTTCAGGATCGCCCTGATGCCATGAATCGATAGCATCAGATATTCCGAGATTAAATAAAAACCGCACTCATTCAAAAACATTACAAACTTAGTGGACTGTATTATAAATTCAAACAACTTAGACTAATTACAATTATGGCCTTTTCGACACAAACTATGGTCCCTTTGGAACTCTGACTATGGCCATTCTGGCCTCTGACTTGCCCCAAAGGCCGCTGATTTTGTTACCGTGGTCCTTCTCCGATGGTAGTTGGTTGGAATAAGAGGCCGAGCCTTGGGATGATTTTTGCTGGACCCTTCGGAAAACCCTCTTCGTGGCCGAGGAAAAGCCGATGATTTTGGCGCGCATCTCAGCCGTTAATGCGCGCAGCATCGCCAAGTTGCTATTGGGTCATTTCATCTCTTAGGGTGGTTCATGGTGACCCGTTCGTTCCAGAACAAACACAATTCTAGATAAATGATCCGGATATGACTTCGAGATCATATTAAATAACACAGGGGGGAGGGAAACGATCATCTGTGGTGACAAGGGCCCATGACTTAATCCGCAATCCACAAAACCATCATCACTATATTCAAATAAGCCAATCATGGACCTTTTTCCTGTCCGACCTGTCTGTCTATCTGTATAGGATTTCCAGAAATAAAACATCCAATCAAAATATTCAAATGCCTCCGCTCTCCATAAAACGACACTTGGTTTGTAGTGTTTTTTTGTCTCAACTCAGTTCAATCATCAGTATCCCAATAAACGCCGAAATAGTCAACGATGTACCCGGATCGAATCCGTTCCGATCGATTGGGCTCTGTTTTCTCGACTCGACTCGGAAAGTGAGTAAGTAGGTAGGAAAATCCAATCGTTTTCATGTGGGAAATTTGAAATTCAGCACATGGAAATAATGTGTTGATGGTGGATATTGGATATTCAAATTTTTCATTCCATCTGCTGACGAATGGCGGCGTCAATGATGGCGTTGTGTGTGCCCTCACGTTAAAAATGTAGAACTAAAGGACACGCCGCCGATATTACCATCAGGAAGCCCCACATCTCCCTCTCCAATCCCAGACGGAATTGAACAGAACAATTTGCCACACAAATTGCCTCCTATCATAGGCAGCGTTGATTTTCACACCCGTCCCCGTCATCTTCGTTCGTTAGTCGAGTCTAGATAACAATCTTCGGGAAAACAACAACGGTCCATCAGGAACCCAGAAACCGGAGAAGGGATGAGGGTTGCCAGGATGTAATTTGGGAAAAGTAGCTGTGTAGCGACACTTCGGATCTCGCAAATATTCTCAACCCATGAATACTAGATGAACCGAGGGAATTGACAAAATTCGAATGTTACCATGCTGAAAAAATGGCGCCGCTGACAGATACCGAAAGACAGCCTCGCCCGATGTCATCGTGTTATGATGCGACGAGATGAACAATCCGATTTGCAACGCTTGCTGGGATGGAAAATGGCACGATTCGTCCCGTTCCATTCGTGGGTTAGGCCATCCGGATGAATTGGATTGACAGCGCAGCTGAAGATATGGAAACGAGCAAGAGAGGAAAGTGCGGACGACGGATCAGTAATTTTATGCAATAATAGTTGCAGTCAGCCATGAAAAATTTTCCCTCATCACGGCTTGCTTTGGTACGCCGTTTCAGGTCAATTACTGTATACAACAGAAGAAGGACGTTGAGTAGTCGACCGACTCAAAGTCGAAACCGGACGAAGGGCACGCAGAAGAATGCAATTATTTATTGGTTTGTAATAGATTGTAATTATCCTGCGTCGCCTTCGCTTCCCAAGAGAGGATGAATGGGCAAATTAATCTTTCTGGCCTAGGAATAAACGAACCGGCGCGGCGTGGCCAGAAAACGTGGCGCACACAGACAGGTAGTCGAAGACCTATTAGCCACAATCATCATCTTTCACATGATGGAAAGCAGCGAAACTTATCTATACCTAGGTATATGTGGAAAGGAACAAACGATAGGATATTCCCCGTTTTGTTTTGAGCTGATTTGTGTCGATATAATTTATAGGCCAGGGGCGGCTTTCCGTTCCTTTAGCGGCGTTATTATTAACCGTGAGTTCAAAGGTAAGTTCGGTTACTTCCTCGTTTTTTCCTAACCACAATTCCATTTTTTTTTCTCTTTTTCTGTCTATCCATTAAAAAAGGAAGAAACAATTCATTCATGAAATTCAGTCGGAAAGAATCCAATATGTGATCTTTTGTGGTTTTAAGAGCCTAGGCATGTCCGCTGAAGATTTTGGCAAAGGTAATTATAGGACGATTGGGCCCGAGTACCCGCCCCTTGTTTTGTAGGGTAGGAACCTACGTTATTAGTTTATTGTGTGCACATTCGGTGCGGAGGCGACGAGAAATATCATCTATGCTATTCTACTTCCTTTGTGATTACTGTCAATAAGGTCGAATCCAACGACGACGCCTCAATGAATAGTTTTAAAGCATTCCTCCTGGAGCATAAAAAAAAATGAAATTTGGCGACAGTTGTTCGACTTTACAGATCAATGATGACGATCTCACATCCATTTTAACTTTTTAAAGGTAAAACGTTCAACCCCATACTATTCATTACCGAAAGTCGTAAAACATTACTTCAACTAACTAACGCTTTGAATTAAAAAAAATAGTGATAAAAAGTGAGACAGACCATTACAATTTCCATCAGAAAGCTAAAAAACGATCATTTTAGAATCGGCCAAAAGTAGTTTTTTAATCGAGGTCTGGCCTTTCTGAATGCTTTATCGGCAACTAAATGCTATTACTCGGACAAACGTCTTTATCAATCGTCAGTTTAAAAAAAAGGGTCCAAAAATGTTCTTTTCAGCTGAAGAACCACTGAACATTTCCAAAAAAAAAATCCGAAGGGGGGAATAAATAAAGTTTGGGGTATTTTATGTAAATTTCTAAAAATTCAATATTCAAAAGATTACATGACGAAAAGTCAAATATTGGAAGATACACAGTAAACGAAAATTACCGAGTTCGGTAATTTTTTTACAGAAACACTTCTGTAATTTGAATATTTTGAAAAACAGCGAAAACTGTAAAGTAAAACTGAAAACTGCCGCTGTCAAGACAAAGTCAAAATGCATTTTTCCTTTTCTGGCATTTTTTACATTTTCCTTCGCTCTCTTGCAGTCGTAATGAATGTAAGTTTGCCCCAGAGTACATGGAAAATAACAGGTAGGCCATTGCGCTTAACCTCAATCGAAAGCTCCGTGTATGTACACAGCATGCTTGCATACCAACAAAAATAGTTATGAAAATATGACCTTTTCATATGGAATAGCAATCAAAATTATTAATTTTTCCGTCGATAGCCATTCGATTCTTTTGAAAAGGGCTTCAGATTAAAGATTGATTCTTCAGGCTCATCGGAAACTATTTTTTGCATTGGATTTTCGGATCTGAACCATAAATAATGAGCATTCAAATTTTCATCGTCGTCCCTCTTTTTTTGAGAACAAGCAATGTAATATTTTCTTCTGTCTGTGTTAAACATTTGATAAATGATCTAAAATACTTCGTATTTCTGTGATGAAAAGTCAATTTGTTTGAATTTTTATTCAAATCGCAAAAGAAAAAGGCCACACAAGGCAAAAATATCACCAAATTTTTTATTTAAATCGAGAAAAAGTCCATTGCATATTTCATTTAGCGGTGTTGAAAAGCCAAATATTGTTCGTCGCATCAAAATGCATCAGTGCATATTCTTCTCATAAGTTTATTTCTTGTCAATTCTAGGAAAAACGTAATTTTTTGATAAAGTCCATACATTTTTCCATAACTATTTTTCGGAGCCTCTTACCAATACGTAGAAAGAGAGCGGAATGGCCTACCTTGTTTATTTCAAAGTACTATGAGTTTGCCCAAGCAAATAACGCAGCCTGTTCAATTTGATGACATGCACGTGTTCGGTATGATTTCGTGTCATTAGCTGTATGTCAGGATACAAATCAAACCAAAATAGTAATTCTGCTACCTGAAACATTAAGTACATCCGTCGTTGTGAGGCCAGATTTTAGGATGTCATTTGAGACTCATATTGTAGCCTGATTATATATAAGGTTGTCATTTTTTTTTTAATTGCGCTATATTTCGGAAAAACACAACCAGATATGCAGAGCAAACTCGACGACCTCACCGAAAGTTCCAAGGCAGCAGGTCTCAAAGTCAATGTCGGAAAGACCAAGTCGATGGAGATCAACACAGGAAATCCCTCCAGTTTCATGGTAGCTGAGCAACGAGTTGAGAAAGTAGAGTGCTTCCAGTATCTTGGTAGCCAGATAACGCCTGATGGTGGTACCAGAAAAGACATCGAAACCCGGATCAGAAAGGCCCGATTTGCGTTTGCGAGTCTCCGAAACATCTGGCGGTCACGCCAGATCTCTCTACGAACGAAAATCCGAATCTTCAACTCAAACGTCAAATCCGTATTGCTGTACGGGTGTGAAACTTGGTGCACATATGCGGTAACGACGCGAAAACTGCAAGTATTTGTAAACCGATGCCTGCGGAATATCATCCGCGCTTGGTGGCCTGGCAACTGGATCTCGAATGAGGAACTATCGCCGGTGTCATCAAAGGGCGCTAGAAATCGAGATTCGGGAACGTAAGTGGAGATGGATTGGGCACACGCTGCGAAGAGATGAAAACGAGATTTGCAGAGAGGCGCTAGATTGGAATCCAGAAGGTCATCGAAGAAGAGGCAGACCCAGAAACTCGTGGCGGCGAAGCCTAGCCGCTGAAATC
Source organism: Uranotaenia lowii (assembly GCF_029784155.1). Taxonomy (NCBI): domain Eukaryota; kingdom Metazoa; phylum Arthropoda; class Insecta; order Diptera; family Culicidae; genus Uranotaenia; species Uranotaenia lowii. Next base: position 19,621,634 of record NC_073691.1, on the reverse strand, counting down.
CGAACTGTCGACGAGAATCTTGACTGGGACCAAGTGAAGACGCTGGCTCCGGATCGTCAACAGTGGAGGTCTTTTACCACGGCCCTATGCACCGGAGGATCGGCGCGGGATCATTAAGTATTAAGTAAGCTATATTTCGGAAATCATTCTTTATAGCTTAACATTAAGTCTGTTCAATGAAGTCTGGTCGAAATGAGTCGAAACAAGTAGAAACCGATTTTTTTTTCTTTGCTTGTCCGCTATAGGATAGAAATGGATTGACAGTTGATCATCTGTCTCTTTCCAATTGACGTCGACCGATTTCTACCGGGTCGAAACGAATCCTGCTGCCGAGCTGGATCGGTTTTGACTAGTTTCAACTTGCTCCATTGAACAACGACCTGACTAGTTTCGACCAAAACATTGGCTCGTTGAACATCTACCAGTTGACAGAAACCAGTTAAAACCGATTTTTACCAACCATTGAACGAAGCTATTGATAACAACGCGCTATTCAAATTTTATGTTTGCTACTGCAAGAATGCCCTTATACTGTATTTGTTTTCTCCACTCGTGGAGTGTTCCACCGTACCCGATAAAAACAAACACAAATCCTCGCCAGTGTATTGCTACCTCGCTCACTCACACGCTCTCTCGCAACACTGGCAAAATTATCGGTGGGCCACCGTCCGTAAGCAGAACTCCGACAGGTCAAAACCAGTGCAACACCGTCCGAATAAACAAACAGTTTGACAGCACCTAGTGGTGCACCAGTGCAACACTAGTGCAACACTCGGCATAAACAAATACGGTATTAGTTTATACTAACGAGCCTATAGTAAACAAAGAGACGAAATTATGGAATTTTCGATTTTCTGTCAGTGTCATTCCAATCGAGCAAATCCAAGCAGTCTTAAAGCAGACCCATGTAACTTATCGAAATTTTTTTCTATACGCTCAGTGCTGCTCCCTTCTGAGAAGGGGTATCATAACAGGCGACTAAAATAGCTTGTACACCCTCCATGGGGGTCAATGGTTTGAGTATTCAACAACTTCAACGTCAAATAAGATACAAAATTATCAAAGCAACCGTTGTTCGTATTCGCACTGTTGGTATCAATTTCAACATACTTGTTTTTATGAACAAAAAAATTCCCAATTGAGCATTCAATAGATGATTTTCTTCTCGAACAGAGTAAAATTAGAAAAGCAGAGTTTCGGTTTAATTCAAATTAAAATCAATTTTTTCCGAATGGCAATATATGGTTAATAATTCGTCCAAAAGGTCAACCAAAATATATTTTTACCATTTAAAGCATTGTAGATGGCTCTGAAGTACTCACTTCCAACAGATATACTTTTAAAGCAGATTTGTTTTTCCAAGACACACATTGGTTACCATGGCTAGATGCATGAATATTGTTGCCCCAACTCTTAAGGTGGCGTTGCGAACATCGAAAGTCCGTATAGAAGAATTAATGTTCGCGGTAAAGCCCACCTCTTTATCTTGAAGTGATGGTATCTTTGCTTAAAGGCAGCAGGGTTGCACGCTTATTATTTCAAAAGGGATCGGACTGCGCCTCTTTGTATGTAGTCTCTTTAGTTTATACCATTAAAAATATAAGTACCACAGATTTTCCGAAACAGACAGATATTTTGAAACGTCCATCGATATGCAATGCAAAACATCGTTTAATTTTCTTAAACCAATATATTACCTACATAGTACTTCCTTGTTACAGGAACTGGTCATCAGTAAATTAATCAACGTAATTTTGTTTTCATACCCAATTTTATTCAATCATTCAAAATATGCTCAGTTATGATTACAGTTTCTTAAAGTAAAAAATTCCCTCCCCTTCCGATCGCAATATTTTACTGGTAGTAGAGTTCCAGATTCATACCGTCATGAATTTCATCTTAAGAGAAAAAAAATTCTAAGTCAGTAAACATCCCACCAAAAACGAAACAATATTAAGTACTTACAGTCCGATAGTTTAATGTTATCCTTGAAAATTGTGTACCACTTTTTGAGCACAATTTTGTCATGTCGTGTTCCGGTTTGTGCCGCTATCAGCTTCTTAAGATCCCCAATGGTATCATCCGGATTACATTTTACTCGAACCTGAAACAAACGTATCATTTACAATGGTTTTCAATCACTTGGCGCCATCTCACAGTGGCAAACAATTACCTTCTTTCCCAGTCGATCGTTGCAGGTTATTTCTAGCATTTTAATATGCTTTTTCGCAACAAAAGTTCGCAAAACGTTTTAAACACGGCGGAAATTTCACGATTTACGAGAAATTCTGAACCAAAACAAACAGTTTCGTTGAGTTTCGTCTCTTTTGACGAAACTGTAGCAGGGCTGCGTTCAATTTCGTTTTAATGTTGGCATGCCCAGGGAGTGATACACACGCTAGAAGCTAACAATTCAAATTAGGTAAGTTTGCTTTGAAACTGAGTAAAAATCACCATGTTAATATGGCCAGTTAGATAATAAATTTGAGCGTATGACTTATTTATTAATTTATGTTTCATTTTTTTCCAAGTTTTCAATAAATTTTGAAATCGTTTTTTGAAACAAGAATTCTCTGAATGTGATATTTGTTATAAAATATGTCAACACATTTTAAACACTATTCCATCAATTTGAATATATGCCTTTGTGTTTTTAAGTGGAAATATGGTGAATTAGTCACATATATATTCTTTTTATTTACATATTTCCCTATCTACTTTCTTTTTTCTTTTAAAGTGAACTGATTGTAATCAAACAAAACGGGTTTGGCTCCTTAAAGCCTAAAGGTATGAGCCTTTTCAAATGAAGAATTTACAAAAAAAAATAGTTACACAACATTTAAAAACTAAATAAGACATATAACATCGTTCATTCATCAAATAACAATTATTTTATTTTGTTATTAATGCCACAGCGAAGAGATACACGAAATCGAGACTCGGGAACTTAAGTGGAGATGGATTGGGCACACGCTGCGAAGAGATGAAATCGAGATTTGCAGAGGCGCTTGACTAGAATCCAGATGGGCATCGGAGAAGTGGCTTGTGGCGGCGTAGTCTAGCCGCTGAAATCCGCAGAATAGACGAGAACCTTGGATGACAGCAAGTGAAGACGCTGGCTCCGGATCGACAGCAGTGGAGATATTTTATCTCAGCTCTATGCGTCGGTCTATCGGTGCCGGAATATTTATTCATACTCTTTCTACCAACTCGAAAAATAATATAGAATCATCGTTTTGAAATCTAAAAGCGAAAGAAATAAGGTCAGTTATTATAAGCGCAGAGGGTTTTTTCATACAGTTTGTTACGATAAAAATTCCACTATCACTGATATCATCTATCGATAAAAAGAGTCAAATTGCTCAAAATAATCGTAACATTACTCATTTTGTCAAATTCTCCACCATTGAGTATTTTCGGAACGTGTTTCTCACGAATGTTAAACGCAATTGTGCCCCACCGCTGGGCTTTAGCGGCTGTCAAATTCGCTTGACTTTTGCGTACCGTGTACGTCACGATTCGGTCCGAAAACTGCTGGAAAACTGCAATAATTACACATCAACAGCTATCATCGCACATCAGAGCCCTGGCGAGAGTAGCAGCAGCAGCAGCGGAGTTTCCCGAGTTTGCCATCAACCGAAAGACCAGTGCTAGTGAAAGTAGCCGTTTTCTCTGGCTTACAAAAAGTTTACAGAACCCTACCAAAGCGCATAGTTAAACGAATTGCGGTCGAAGAATATTCTCAGGTAAGTAGAACGCTACTGTTTCAACCTTCGAACCGGGCTCATCAATCTTTTCCATGCCTTCAAACCGCAAAATTCTCTCCCCGAAAAAAAAAAATCTCGCACTCGATGGACACGACACACAAAAAAATGCAGCAGCGATTGTGAAACGCGAACCTGTCTGGGTTGAGGCTGACTTTTTGGAAGTTTTTTTTTCTTTGGGTTGCTGTGTTGTCTCAGCAAGGTTACTTGGTGCGGCGAGGAACAGGGAGTACGCGGAGGGCAAACTCATCGAGAGTGAATAGTAGCGAAAATCAACAATACAGTGAAACGGTGACCACCGAAGACTAGGCAACAGCATGTCCATACCGAACCAATATCTGGAGAAAACGGAAGACGTCGCGGACCAGGTGAGTGCCAAATGCTTGAATTTATTTAAAAAAAAAAAAAGGAAATTGAATACCTAATTGAAATCGGGCATAAAAGTGCGCCGTGGCAACGAAAGGGTTAAAGGTCAGCGTATGCATAATTGGTCTAGACACAGAACAACAAAGTGCTGTTGACACGATTGTATCATAACATGATTAGTGATCAAACTGTTGTTTTGTTTGTTTTTTTCTCAATGAAGTTTGCTATTTTCAAATCGTCACAATTTCCTAAGCTATGTTTCAATATAGGTACAATAAATCCATGTTTTGTTGACAATAACCCGTAAACTTAAACTTGTTGGGTATGTTGTTTATAGAATTTGAGCTTAAGGCACGAACTAATGGGAGTATCAGAACGATTACGTGATCATGAGAAGAAATTGATATTATTGTCATGATCAGAGACCAGACTTCATGTCTTGACCTTCATATTGAAAGTATTTTCCACAAAGTATTAGTTCCCGAAAGTAAAGATACTTCATGAAGCACCCATTTCCTGTCAGGAATTGCGTCATGTAGAAATTCATCATGTTTTTACCATCCATTCCTTGATGTTTGGGAACAAACAATGGTTCCACCTTTCTCTTTCTGAGCTGCAATACATGAAGCCTCCGACGAAACGATGCGGTATGCACACCGCTGACTGCTTCTGATTCCCGGGTTATTATCCTCGAAAGTGCGGCCATTGCTTTTGTCGCCTTCTTTAACATATATTGGATGTGGTTTTTAACGTTGAGCCAGTTAACCTGACCTTGAGCATTCCCAACTGTGGTGATGGGGTACACTAGCTTGCGCTCTCAAGCAAGTATCTATATTTTGTTTACTTTTGTCTTCGCCTTCCATTGAACGACGATATGTTTGTTAGCCGGAAATAACCCAACTCTTCGTCAGATAAACAACGAGAATGAGATTGCCTTTAATGGTTTCCTGCCTAGCTTTCTCGGGGACATAGCACAAGATTGGACCGGATGATATAACGAGAACTAGGTTCAAAGCCAAAGGACAGTGAAATACTCGCCCGATTGTAACCGGGACATCAGACAGCCATTCACTCAATCGCTGGCCGCTAACTATTTCATCCTGTTCCTGTTACAAATTTGTTAGCCAGTAAGACGTGGAGAGGGAGAAATTTAGTTTTCTTGACCTTATATCTGCAAGATTTGCACACATGTTCACGCTCTGGTCCACGAGGAAGCCGAGAGTGGCGGGTGCGGTAGACATCCAATTACTATTTTAACAAATACACGTGTTTCAATTGCAAAAACATTGGTAAACCGAACGTGTCGGGTGAGGTACGATTTTTTTATCAGCTCCCCCACGAATGATTAGGTATGTACCTTATTAGAAAAACGTCACCAACAACCCGCATGAATCAGTATTATACAATAACGATTTCCATTATCTTCTTCCTAAGACACACGAAAGATCAGCTTTATAGTTTTGGATTATTAATGAACGATTATGGTAGTCTTTTTTCCACAACCCCCTGGCAACTTGACGTTTCCCATACTAATCGCGTGTGCCAGTTTTTCTGGTTCTCTGGTTCTGTCAAAATCTCATTTTCATTCAACAAACATATCGAAAGGGTGGATAATGAAATGTTCGACAAATTAAGGTTTCAAAAATATTTTTTTTTTGATTTAAAAATAAGTTTTTAAAAACAATGATTAAGAATCACCTATTAAGCGCAAAAGGAGTCGATGTTTAAAGAAAAACACGATAATATGGTCAAAAAAGTCAGCGTTTCAAATGGCTTTTATTTATGAAATACACAAGCAAATTTTAATTCAAAAATCTTTGTAATTGGTTTATTGCATGGTAAATTTTAAAAACAACATTTTATTCATTTCTAAACAATATTAACTTTGTTATTTTTTTAAGAGATTCTTTAGAATCATTATGTTGCTTAGGGAAGAACTCCATCCGAAACTTCAAATAAAAATCAACACATAATTTCAACAACAAGTTTCGATGGTTGACTAAAGCATCTTGATCCAAAATGTGTTCGACTAATCCTCTAAAACATTCCGTGCATCATTTGAAACCCGTGTCAGAGTTCGATTCATTATGATATCATAATAGTATGCAAAGTTTATACTTGGATGATTTTGTTCTACAATTTTTACCTCCAACTCGGTTATTCTGCACACCTTTAACACATCGGCATTAACTATTCTGCCAATGAAACTATTGAAAAGTTCATTTCTGCAATCTTCACATTTGATGCTACGAACTAATTTTTTTTTTTAATTAAACTTGCCGAAATTTTATCTGTACTTCACTTGTGCAAATGCAAAGCCATCACCTCAACTCGTTTCCGCTTTCATTCTCAATGTTTACTATCTCAACATATTTGTTAAACTAATATTTCATAACATTCAGCTGGATAAAATTTTACCGTAATAAATTTAAGGAAATAGCGGAACTATTTCAAACCGCGTTATGTTTAATGGAAGAAACTCATAACTCTATCTGGTGACGCCTTGAAACAAAAACACAACGGATTCGAATGAAAGATGGCCATTTTGTAATCTTTCATATAAACAGAAATTTTATTCAGTTGGAACCGAGAATGGAACACAAATAGATTGAAATAAAATTACTGATTTCATTGACAACTATTTTAAAATTTAGTTATAAAGTTATTTATTTTTCTTTTTTGCATCACTTTTGATTATGTGCCCTTTTAAAATGGTATTTCGTCAGTTGAATTGCATCCAAGGATGCCGAAACAAAATCAAGTGGTTTCAATGGAAAATGAACGTTGCTGCTTCTAGGGACGACCCAGGATGCATGTAAACAAACGCGACTAGTGCGACATCTACAATTTTGAAGACGGCACAGCAAACTCGACTAAACTGTCAAGTTGCCAGGGGGTTGTTTTTCCATGACATGGAATCGTTTGGACGCACCTTACGATACAGTGAACTGGTCGTTAAGTAGAGTAACCATTCATTTTTTTTGCTTTTTTCTACTCGTTCTAAAACGGTTTGATTATTCGTGTTATCTTCATCTAATGATCCAATCATAAAATGATGATGATACCGCGTATCGTGAACTAATCATGAAAATATTCAAAATCATACTGGGGTTTCGGTTATTCTATCTTATTAAAGTCAAATTTTCAAATTAAAAGAAAAACATTATTTTACACATTTTTTTTTATTTCATACATTTTATAGCGAACACAATTAATAATTATGCAATTTTTCTAATAACTTTTCAATAACTTTTCACATAAAAATAATCATATACATATATGTCGGTTCTGTTTTGAAGCTGCCGGTGTAACAAAATTTACCACAAACACTGAGTTTCGGTCGCGCGATCCAACTTCTGTTTGACGCTGTGGCTGTTCCGCGGTTTTCCAGTGGTGGTGCTTGAATGTCCTTGAATTTGCCACGCTTCTTGGGCGATGGAATGCCAAAACTCGCCATCTTCCTCCGGTGACTTTCCGTGGCCTCCAATTGCCGCCCCTGAAAGAACGTTGTTTTGAAAGAAGCATTAATTTTTACTCATATCCAAGTATTAAATGAATATTTAAGGATACTCACCATTACCGGCAAAGCTAGCTCCGTTGCCTTATGATCCGACCTTCTCCCTTTCCAGATTTCCAAGATTGACCCGAACTCTGCCTGGGTTTTTTTTTTCACGAAATAAACCACGTGTGTTGACGTGACAGCAAAGAACTTAAGGCGTGTTGCAAAAAACCTCAAATTATTTTAAGGATTGTTAATTGTATCTTCCAGGAATAGTTTTTTATCATTCAAGCGCGTTGCTAAATTTATCGATTCGGTATTTAGAAGATTCTTAGAATCTTCCAGAAATAGTATTTCATCCGTTTTAGCAGAGACACATTAAACCATGAAACGATGTGCACGTTACTATAAACGTAATCAGATGAGAATAATACGGATGATTCAGCATATGGTATTAACATATGCGGGAAGCCTCAAGCTCAAGTATGTACAGTCATATCGCTGATTCTCGTAGCTTGCAATAAAATTGTATTCACGCTCGTCTCAAGTGTTCTATTATGCTATTGATTCACTTTCAAGCGCATATATTGAAACATGAAGTTAAACAGTGACAATTACAAAAACAGTGGAACTCCACTTTGAACATCATTTTTTGAACCCTGACAGACAAGATGATTCGTCGATTTATCAACTTTACAGGTGATCCGCAAGGGTAAACATATCCTGCCGCACGTGGCCCGGCTCTGTCTGATCGCAACCTTCCTGGAGGATGGCATCCGCATGTGGGTCCAGTGGAACGAACAGCGCGAGTACATGGACATGAGCTGGAGCTGTGGCAAGTTTCTGGCGACGACGTTCGTGCTGGTGAATTTGGTCGGCCAGATCGGTGGCTGCATTATGGTGCTGGGTCGCTTGAAGGTAACGATCGCCTGTGGCGTTCTGTTCTTCATCGTAGTACTGCAGGTGGGTTTGCTTTGAGTTACATTTTCTTTTGGAGCAATAGAATAACTTTATTTTCCTTTCAGACCATCGCTTATTCCATCCTTTGGGACATCCAGTTCCTGTTGCGTAATCTGGCCCTGATTGGAGCCCTGCTGCTGGTGTTAGCCGAATCCCGCGGTGAAGCGCGAAGCTTATTCGCCGGAGTTCCCTCGCTTGGAGAGAACAAACCGAAAAACTTCATGCAGCTGGCTGGTCGCATTCTGTTAGCGTTCATGTTCATCACCTTGATCCGATTCGAGCTGAGCTTCCTTCAGATCCTTCAGGACATTGTCGGTTCCATTCTGATGGTTCTGGTTACCGTAGGCTACAAGACTAAGCTGTCGGCACTAATTTTAGTAGCCCTGCTGACCATTCTGAATCTGTATCACAACGCCTGGTGGACCATTCCGGCGTACAAACCACTGCGCGATTTCCTCAAGTACGACTTCTTCCAAACCCTGTCAGTGATCGGTGGACTGCTGATGATCGTTTCCCTTGGTCCGGGTGGTGTTTCGATGGACGAACATAAGAAAAAGTGGTAAAAGCTTCCTGGATAGAGTCAGCAACCAAGAAACAACAAAATACTTGAAGAAATCGGAACGCGATGTAGTAATGCATGTAATGCAAGATATTTGAGTCCTGCTGGGACCGGGAATGTACGAGAGCATGTGAGATAGAGAGTTGAACTAAGTTGAATGTAACCCTGGAGGAGAAACAATCCCACAACAACAACAAAAACAGAAAACACATACCAATTCATACTGACAGACAGAAAGACAAACCAACAAACAGACACTCTTCGATTCGATAGGAATTTTTTTAAATATATGAAAGAAACAATATTTTTAAGAAACAAAAATTCCTGTATCTATGACAAGGGAAATTAAGAGGAATCCATTGCACATCTTTCCATTCCAAAGCAGCGAACGCAAAACTGTTGAGAAAAGTTCAAGCATGGGATCCGATACTAAAAGATGTGATTTTCTGTGAGCTTAGGACAACCTCGGAAAATCCAAGCCAAGCTAACTTTTTTCTGTTGACGATTGAGGACGTTCCCCGAATTCCGTTCATATTATTTGTTCGTTTACCTTTTAGAATTCATTTATTTCCTTTTTTTAAGCCAACAAGAAAAGTTAGACCTTATCGGAAATCTGTTCATACCACCTAGCAGTTAATTACTTTATAAACAAAAACTTAATAAATTCAACAATTGAGTCCATTTATTTTCCTTAACTTTAAATTTCTCGGTTTTCTCCGTCATTTTGATTTTTTAAGAACTTTCCAATAGGAAATTAAACAAAACTGTCCAAGCGAATTTATTTTCACAAATGAAGGAGCAACACTTCGAAAGACCCGATTAAACTTAACTAATCTGGAACGCACATAAAAACCCCAGCTGAACAATTATATAACCTTACACCTTAATGAATGGAAGACAGACGGACAAAAAGTCGAAATTGATGTTAAACTATGTGTAATTTTAAGAGAATGAATATACAGGTGAGAAAAGAAGTTTAAGAACAACAGTATTTTCGTCTTTTCTTTACGAAATGGCTTCTGGAGAAGGACATTAAAAAATGCGTTAAAATTGAAAAGAATGAACATTTTAAATTTCAAGTAGACACGAATGCCACAAGAATGGTAAAGTGTCGTTCATAAACCATTAAAAAATTATTTTGAAGATTGAAGGTATACGAAGAAAAGCTTCAAACGTTTCCAACATGACTACCAAATTCTATTTTAGTTTATGTTGATTTAAAATACATCAAAGAGTTAGGGATTTAAAACGTCACTAAATAAAGACGTTCTGGTAAAATTCGAAGAATTCTATACATTGATCTGGTACACGATGCTTTATTTGAGTTTAATATATTACCTAGATTTGTGAGAAATTCAATAAAATTATCTGATCGCCTGGGACTTAGAACCTAAATAACTTTTCTTGCAAATTTCGTGTATTGTTTTTTTTTCGATAGTTGTAGTACTTATAGGTAGTACGTGACAGTTTGCCAATCAACTTCAGTGATTGCGCTGATGGTATAATTAACATTTTACCCTCCGGTCCAATGAAACTACTCCCATTATATCAATAAACTGTGTGATAGAAAGTTTCAGAAGCAAAAACAAAATGTCTAGATGGCAAAACCATGATTTCCTTAAACCAGCTAGGAAAACTCTCTTATAATGTTTGGATGACTATTGCACTGTTGGCGACCAACTATAAATTTGAACTTTTACTAAACCGAAAATTTGAACATGTAGAAGCTTAAATTTTGCCTTTTTTTATCACATACCAATCCGTTTTAACCTATTCTATTTTGAACGGATTTTTTTAGAAACTTACCTCTCAAGAAACTGGCTTGGGATTTTGTCGAATAGCTAAAGTTGCTTCCCGGCTGCAACCTGCCGTAGAAGATCGTCAATCTGCAGTTTGTACATCTCCTTAACGTCAACCAGATCAAGTTTGAGTTCCTCCGTCTTTTCGACGGCTTCTCCGTACAGTTGTAACAGGGCGTCGTACCGTTCCTGCAGGGTGCCAAACTCTTCTTCCAATTTTACGGTACGTTCCGTTTTTTCCTTCAACTGGAAAAATTCATAATACATTAGACAATTTCATTTTTATAAGAATTTTACGGGGAAACTCACACTTTCCAATTCGACCGTCAGGTTCGAGATCTCTCGGTTGAGGACGTTTCGTTCCTGTTGGAAGCGAGACAGTTCCCACTGCAGTTGATATACTTCGCCGTCGCGTTGCTTCAGGGTTGCCTGGAGATTTTCCAACAGCGAGGTGGTGTGAAGTAGCGGTAAACCTCCGATGGTTTGTCGGCCGCTGTGGGTTGATCCACCCTCCATTTCGTCCAGTTCGTTCTGATTCCACGGTATCGAACCGATAGACTCCGGCAACGATAGCTGACCCATACTGGGGGTCGGTGAGGAGGTGCGCGAATTTCGCTCTACTGATGATTGGTGCTGGACGCTGTGATGATGATGATGATGTTGTTGGTGTTGATGTCCAGAGGACGGAGGAAATGGCGGTGAATTTCGACGAGACGATGATTCCTGCTTCAGCGCGGACTGTTTGACCGTCTCCAACTGCTCTTTTTGCTGGGCAATTTTCCGGTCTTGTTCCGTTATTCTCATCTCCTTTTCTACTAATTTTATTTTCAATTGCTCTCGTTCGTCTTCCAATGATTTTAGCTTCAACTTGAAGTCGCCCTTTAGCAAATCTGCTTCAATTTGCTTCTGCTGAAGGTCATTGGTTAGCTCCTCAGATCGGATTAGGGCGGCTGTAAGTCTTTCTTCAAGATTCGAAATTCGTCCATTTAAAGTGAAATTCTGTTCCTTGAGAGAACGTTCGTTTTCGTTGAAGTTTTTAGATTTTTCTAGCGACTGTTCCAGCTTCAAACTGATGTCAGCTTCCCGTTGTTCCCAAACACGTTCCTTGTTGCGAATTGCATGCTGAAGGGATTCGATTTGTTTTATTAGAGGAACGGTGACCATTGCTGTTGCTTTCTTTTCTTCCTCTACCCGGGCTTCCATTTCCTCAATCCTCAGCATCAGATCGGTATTTTCGCTCTTCAGTCTTTGCATTCGCTGCGCTTGTTCGGCTTCAGATCTGCGTAGCTTTTCACGCAGATCATCGAGTTCAGTGACAATTTGCTCGTTCACTCTTTGAATATTACTATGTTCGGTTTCCATCGTAGCTAATAAGGACGATTTTCGGACCAGTTCTGCATAGGCTTCTGTTTTTTCTGTCAGTTCCTTTTTGGCAAAGTCGAAGCTCTTTTTCAAAGTTTCAAGCTTTTGGGTTTGATCGTCCAGTTGACTTTTCAAAGACCCGTTATCTTTTTCCAGCTTCCGTTTTTCAGAAGACAACTTATGGACAGCATCGATTTGTGACCTTTCAACCTCTTCTTTAGCCGAAAGAGATCTCTTCAATCTGTCGGTTTCATCCGTGAGATCTCTGATGTCCTCTTTCAGTTTTTTAATCAGCGCTTCACATTCCTTCTCCTTCAAACGGAGCTTTTTTATAATATTGGAATGTTGCAGCACTTGCTTGGACAGATTTTCACCTTCCTTTTTCAATTCTTCGATCATAAAATCTTTTTCACTAAGTAGTTTGTCCACCTCGGTACGATTCATCTTTCCCTGCGATTCGGTTTTGGCTACGTCCAGTTGCTTTTTAAGTGTTTCTCTCTCACGAATCGTTTGTTGAAACTTTTTTTCTAGAGCCGACAACCGCTGAGTGTACTCGTCCGATTCGCTACTATCGGATCGTTTTTGTTTGGACTCTATCTGTGCCGTAAGTTGGCAGTTTTGTTCATGCAGTTCGGCATTCTGGCGACCCATTTCTAAAAGCCGGAACTCACGCTGTTCCAAAATCTCCGATAGCTCAGCAATCCTTCGCATCAATCTTTCCGTCTCACTTAAATCGTCACTGTTAGCGCTTTGCACCGATACTTCCGACAGCTCTCGGTTGTGTCCTCGTTTCTTAATCATCATTATGTCTATGTTATTCTTTCCATCCGAAATCTTCAACGGACTCGTTCGGTAGGCTCCGCTATTGGTGCTGCTAGAGTCCCCATTAGGACTGGAAATTATCTCGATGTCCGATGAAGTGGCCGTTTCAATTTCATCTCCCGAATTTTGAGACGATGTCGCTTCTTGTGGCTTCGGTTCCAACGTTCCCATTATCGAGATTTGTCCAGCCTGGATCTCTTCGAAACTGTGCGTTGAATCGGAAATCTGCGTCTGAATCTCAACGTTTTCGTAGGACTTTTCTAATGATGGATCCGGTTGCTTGTACATCTTTTCGACCGAAGTCACCGTGGTTTCGGAATCATTCGACTCCTCTGTATCACAAACAGAAACCTCGGAAAATGTCATCTGTCGGCTAGAAGTCATTTTGTCTAAGCTCAAATGTAAGCTACTTCTACTGGGAGCTACCGTTATCGGAAAAGACCCTTCACTAGTCTCCATCACCGTAATAGGTTGTTCCGATAATGTATACGACACAGAGTCATCTTCCACGCTTATATCATCGTCCCCCAGCTCCACGGACGTAAATTTTAGCTCCTCTCCTTCTATTACTTCCTCTGGACTCTGGTCTAATGTGGTGATCGATTCAGGAGATGAAACACTCGACGGAGTTCCTAGCACCTTTATAATTTCTACCGACTCTGACTCCTGCATTGTGAGACCAGAACTTGGCGAAGTTAACGCCGAACCAGGAGTAGTTACAGGACTCAGTAGCTCTATTGACTCCGACGCGCTATTCTCCGACTCCTTCCCGACATCTTCCTTGAAACTAGCCTTTGGAACCTCAGCTATTCCAGAATCTTCAAAGCTCTTTCTCTTCAAACTCGACGGAGCCTTTGTGACCGTCATATTGGCTGCTGTGACAGGCTGCTCGAAGAACGATCCCGTAAATGATCCCCAAATACTGTCCATTTGACCTTTACCCACATTGCCGCCACCCTTCACTTCTCCAAGGGCAACCTTCGGAATGATCAATTCACTCACCGGAGAAGAAGGTTCCGTTTTACTGACACCCCTTGGTACACTCGCTGATTCTTCGGAAGCATTGTCTGCCTCTACCGATGGTGCAGTTTTTATTCTGGCCGAAGAATCAACGTCCCCAGCCGGCACTGCCGGAATCGAGTCTTGTTCGTCATCCTCCTTGATATCTAGGGCTTTATCAATTTGTTTCTGTGCCTCCTTCAGTGCCACTTTCGCCAGGTTGGCAATTCCAGTCGTGTCAAACCAACTCATATCGACAACGGCAGACTCCCCGGGTACTTGCAAATGCTGGTATTCGGTACCAGGGTCAAGGAAAATGCTCACATCACCAATGTTACTTGAATTAATGGGAATTTTGCTAGAGTTTTCCAAAATTTTTCACCACCTATATATTTTTCCAACTTGAATATCCCTTTTTCTTTTTATGCAAATCAACACCCCTTTTCTCCGTCTTTGTTTTGTGGAACACGTCAATTTTCTGCCATAGCTACACATTAAAACAATTTCACTCGAATTAAAAATATTTTTAACTATTATGAAAATTTTCATATCGCTCTTAGAGCACCTGTATTCGTGGTCCAAACAGCCGGTTTAGACCCAAATTCTGACCCGAGCAACCGCACTGGTGATCCTTTATACCAGTTTCAACTCAACTTTTTTTAGAGCTGGTATAAGGATTGATCCAAAACTGATGATATTTGGATCCAATTTGACGCAGTTCTAAACCGTTTGACAGTTAATGGAACACGAGTGCAGTTGCCAGTTTTTTCATTGGATCGATCTAATTTCTTTGGTTCAATTCTTGTATAAATTAGACCCAAGAACAGACCACAAATACAGATGCTCTTAAGAGACTGTAAATTTAGAGCAAGTTCACTGGTGTTGGGAAAAAGTGGTTGAAATTTTGACATTTTAAAAATTTTACCCTGCAAAAACGTTTTCAAGATCTTGGGGCGTTATATTTTTTTACAACACTGTTTCTGTTTCAGCCGTATGTGATAGAAATATTGCTATTTTTGCATCACAGCATGCGAAAATAGAACACGTGTTGTAGAAAAACTTGAAGGCCACTGATCTTGAAAATGTTTTTGCATGGCAAAATTTTCAAAATGTGCAAAAAGTGACGAAATTTCTACCACTTTTTCCCAACACCAGTGAACTTGCTCTAACGAAATAATTTCCGAAAGTGGCTGATATGAATAAAGCTCTAGTAATTGCTTTTGCTATTTTCGAGCAGTTTTGTGAGCCAAATACTTCGAATGGCATGCATATTTTTAATCCGGAGCTGGTTGAATGTAAATGTTCTACCCTGCGTTTTCATACCAAGTTGAGCAAATGCTTTAAAATTTTTCCATTCTTAAGTTCGAGCTAAGTAAAAGCTATCGAAGCAATTGCTATTTTCTTATTCATACCACCTAGTGTCTCTTTTTCTTCAGTGTGCGTTCCTTTGCGCCACCTTATACCGTATTTTTTTCACCTGGAGGCAATTGCTAGGCAACCTAGGTTCGCTCTAACTGCTGTCATCGTGCTCATTTATTGCTCGAGAGGCAACCTAGGTTCGCTCGAAAAACGGACGGAGTCGCCCTGAGAAGAAAGTCAGTTTTGCGAGAAGTTCACCAATACTCTCAACGTTGTTGTCAAAACATTAAACAGCTGTTTTTGGCTGAAAGGAAAACAGTTGAAATAATGAACGGGAAAATGATTATTGCCGCGATTTTGAACCTCTCAGCCAAGCAAAATCGTACTATCTGCTGTCCAGTGCAATCCGGACACGAAAAAAGGCAATCCGGATATGAAGAACCGAATGAAGAAATCCAGAAGGGAGAACAAAATGACAGCTGCATGTAAACATTGCGCTCGTTCTCACGCACACCTACGTATGAAATAACTCGAAACCCGAAACTCGTTTTTTTATTCTGACGGTTCCAGAGCCAAATCCGGAATCAAAAAAAAATACGCCATTAGTAAAAGCACTGACCATACTGACTGGACACTCGATTTCGTTTTCTGGATAATTTTTCCAGAAAAAAAAACAAAAAAAAATCATTTTTCCAACAGTACGCAATGTCGATTCCAGAGTGCGCATCGATCGATTTGAAGAAATGCTATCCCAGTTAGGAAATGCCACCCAACTTTAAAAATAAAACACGCAATTTCTACGATAAAATCGGGCTAAACAGGACCATTTTTCCTACAGGGCATTTTTTGTCAAATTTTTCAGGTTCGCCACCTGCCGTCGGTATTGCGAACCTGCAAAAGCTGACAACAAAAAATTAGACAGAAAATGGTTGAATTTTTGTTCTAAGAGTCAAGTCAGTGTGGTCAGTGGTAAAAGTGTACCTCATTGGGTAGGGCCATAGCAATAAGGCATTTCCCCACTTGTCAGCCGAACAGCTGATTCCTCATGTTTACATTTTCTCGGCATATCGTGGTAGGGTAAACATAACAACAACATTACGTATGTTCAATGACCAGATAGTAACGATATGAAATTGGCAATGCAATTGTAGTGGTTTTGCAAGCGCACCTTGGTGAGGAGCATATAAATTCTTTGTTTAATGATTTGTAAATTCATAACAAGTTTAGACATGAAGGTTTTTTGATGCTTTTAATTAAAGAAGTTTTTAAAAGAAAGCATTGAACAGTGCTTATCATCAAAGATCAAATGGCGACCAGTTGGTGTTTACATTTTTCAAAACAAAAACAGCTTTTCAAAACAAAAACCCTTCCACAATCTGTCTCAGGAAATACTCATGACCAGGGTGAGTCAGTAGGGTGGGTGCATATTGAGGAAAAGTAGGCAAGGGGTACCAAAAGTTTCTCATTGGTGGGGGGTGGAGACGGAGCGTTTTTTGACAGCGAATTGTTCGTCTACCATGCCTACGATTACGATTGCCTGTCACAAGATGGACGATTCCGTGCATTGGTATAAGAACACACCTGAAGCTTTACCCGCCTTGCTCATGACTATGCCCAAAAGTGTCTCGGAAAACGATGCTCAAACGCATCAAATTACCCCTCGCTCGAACAGTCAAGCAAAGTGAAATTCTCTAAAAATATTTACACTCGTTGCTTTCAGCGTCTTTCTCCAGCAAACTAGGGTGGCTAAAAATTGTTAGAAGCGGTTGATCAGGTGGGGTTGAATTTCTCCGCGAAGTTTGTGGTGCGGTCCTGGTGGATCCACGGAAGAAGTGCGGTACGAATAACCGGAGAAGAAAGTATCATTGTGTCAGGCAGCAGCAACAAAATGTCAAAAATTTAGTCCGTCTTTTCTGGTTATTATCTCGTTGCTGCAGAAGGAAGAGCAAGGAAAGTATTCGTCATCGACGTTCTCGATTAATTTTTCTTCGGATAATGTGATTGTCCGAAAAAGCAACAACGGCGGTCAATAAAGGCGCTGAAATAATTTGCATTGATCGGTGGGTTGCGCACAGAAAAAAGAAAGCGTTTGCGGACCTGGGGAACTGCATAATTCATCATCCCGTCACGGTTTAGCTGCAGTGAGTTGGTAGTAAAAATTTGCTTAATTGTCAGAAAACGGGGCGTCAGCGTCAGCACTTAGGCATAGTACAGTGTGACCTTTTATTGATACTGTTATCCTCATATCTCATAGCAATTACAATGGCTAATCCATTTGATGAATCGGAATCCGAAGGGTGGTCAGTCGTAAGAACTGATGATGATTCTGAAATATTGGAAGGGTTCCTGTGTCCAATTTGTAAATCCGATCTCAAAACACCCGAACGTCTCACGGCTCACGTCGAACAGCAACATTCCGAGGAGCAGGATTTGCTTAAATCTTTGAAAGAAATGTTTAGCATTGCCAAAAAGAAAATTCTCAACCTGGACGAAACGGCAGCAGATTTGGCTCGAAGTTTGGACAGCTCTCTGCAAGTGGGTAAGCAGGAACGTCAAATGGCTGTCAATCCGATATTACTTCCGGGACAACAGGTCGGAGAGCACTGCGATCACCTGTGCTACTTCAAAGCTGTCCGGAATCCACGGTTGGAACGCTACGCCAGTGAGACGAACAAACTGATCATTCGATTAGATAAACTGTTGGACGGTCTACCGAACGATCCCGATGCTCGAAAGAAACACGAGCAAAGTAAGGTGCCTTGGATCGATGGGAAGCTGGTCAAGCTGTGCCCGAGCTGTGCGAAGAGCTTTGGACTGACACGAAGGCAACACCACTGTCGAGTGTGTGGATCGGTCATGTGCGACGGATGTTCATTCCATTTGTCGTTCGAGGAATCACGGTGGGTAGTTTAGTTTGAGGCAATCGAACATAAATTAATTCTCGAATATTTCCTTAGAACCATCGTTCAACCGGTCAGCCCCGGCACAGAGGAACCTCGCGGGGCACAAACTGTTGCACCTGAAGATCAAACCAAAGATCGCGATTCTTCTGGATTTCGAGTTTGCGAACACTGTCTACACCTGCTGATGAATCGGAAGGAGATGCAAGATTCACGTTCGGACCGTCCGCTGATCACCAAACTTTACGACAGATTACTCCAGGAGAAAAAGGACATCGAGCCAGAAATTCCAATGTACTCGAAGATCATTGCTAGCCTGTATGAAGGAGACGCAATCTACCGTTTGTCGGATGCTAGGGCATTGAGGGAGAAAATCGGACGGGCTGCCGAGCAGCTCGATAATATTAGCAAAACCATTCTGTGTATTCCGTTTGCCACCGGGAGCCGCGAAGAAGCTTTGAAAAAAGCAATTAGACTATCCTGCGTTGCCTACATAAAAAATCGTATGCTTTCCATTCCGAAGCTTCCACTGGAGGATGAGATTAAAAAGATTCAGCAACGCAAAAAACAGGAAACGGCTCGCCGAATGGAGAGGGAGCGCCGTTTGGCGTTGGAAGCCTATGAGAAATATGAACTTCATTCCGAACAGTACAATGGCAGCTCCAGTTCTAGCACCGCGTCGACGGCCGAGATGACAAATGGGAGGGCTACGTACGGCACTGCCGTTAGTTCCCAGGACAATTGGAGCGGCTATCAGGCAGCAAATGTTGCCGTTTCGAGCACCGCCGATCCGTTGATTGATCAAATCAATATCGTGAAAGGGTACATCCGACAAGCCCGTGAAGCATTACGTTTCGAAGAGGTCGAAACATTAGAACGGAATCTGAGCGAATTAACGCAGGAATTCTATGAAAGACAACGAAGAGCATCTTCTGACAACAAGCCAAGCATTACAGAAGCTAGACAGTAAGGAACGTCGATAGCGTTGTTCAGCCGGATGAAGATGAATTTTTGAATAAAAAATGTTTTTATTCGTGGAAGCATTCTATTAGGTATTTCCAGTGTATTACACATATTATAGCTAATTTTAGTATCATTCGAATGTACCTAGCTTAGAATAAAACCATCTTTGAATGTTACTTTGCATTGTGTATCATTCACGTGGATCGTTGATCTGGATAGCAAATACATATCTGTACCAACACGTGAAAAGGATGTATCTCCATATATGGCGAATCGAGAAAAACGCGTTTGAAAAAAATACAACCTATTTTAAATCGCTAATTAAAAATCACTTGAAATTTTTACATTTTATGAAACACAAACGATTTTTAGAAGCATCCCCTACATGTTAGAATCGAGGGATATAAATTTTCATGAAAAAACAACGCGTTATCGTAGATAGAACCTAGCTCACTTAATATTTTGTCTCCCTTGTTTATACACCCTTTGCTATTTCCTCATTTCTAGCTTCAGTTTTAAGCTCGCGTTCATTTGCAACTATGTTTTTATGTTGAATTAAGTGTTTAATCTTTACCAACACATAAAAAGGACCAATCTCTATATATGGCGTATAGAGAAAAATTCGTTTGAATAAAATAAAATCTATTTTAAAATTTCTAATTAAAAATCACTTGAAATTTTTGCTTTTTATGCAAGACAAACGATTTTTAGAAGCAAATAGCAGAGAACTATGTGTTAGAATAGAGGAATATCAATTTTCATGAAAAAACAACGCGCTATCGTAGATAGAACCTTGCTCACGTAATATTTTGTCTAACCTGTTTATACACCCTTTGCTATTTTCTTATTTTTAGCTTTAGTTATAAGCTCGCATTCATTTGCAACTATGTTTTTATGTTCAATAAAGAGTCAAATTGATTATTTTGAGTTTGTTTGCGGAGTGGTAGCGAAAAACTGTTCCGGAGTAAAGGGTGTATATCCATGTGATGGCAGTTCTGGTTTTAGAATGTTTATAGATCTTTACTCAAATTGAGTTTTTAATGTAACGGAATAATATTTTCTGAAAAGGGTTTTACCGTTAAGTAGTGCAAATGTTGGCCTATCATGAGGTACTGAAATTGGTTTTTGTTTACTTTTGGAGATAGATCCTTTTCACGTGTTGGTACAGATATGTGTTTTTGTGAAAGGGTACCGAGTGCAAAATAAAATGAGTCCTATGCTGCGAGTCAAGTGAAGTGACTCTCCAAATTTTATATGTAATGTCTTAATTCGAGCTGTAGTCAAGAAATGTCAGTTCGGAATAGCTTCGATTGGTTCTCGTCATTGTGAATCGAACACCGAACTGAAATTTCTTGTTTGAAGAACTGTAGTCTGGCGCTACGAGATGAAATTTTAACCGGTGTCTCGCAGAATTAGACCCATTATTGTGTCTCCTTGAGGATTGTGATACCTAATTTATAAGACTTTTTTTAAAGGAAATATCGTCACATATTCCGGTTTATTTCTTAAACCTAGTTTACGAGTTTTGAAAACTTTGAGATTCAAATATCAAAATAATATTTTGTTAAAAAATGGTATTCAACAATGTAAGAAATTATACAATAAAGGTTTATAAACTGTGAAATTATTGCGATTTGTTCCCCGAACAGAGCGCTTCCTTATTTGAATTTAGAGTCCCAAAAAAGAACAGACGTAAGCCAAAACGTTAATACCTCATTTTGTGCGTTTCCCAAAACATTGTTATCGACAGAATTGGCTCACTTGAGCCCATGCTGTTCAATCAGTGTGGCGACCTTCGCCACGTATGCCTGCTTAGCGTCGTCCTGGGACATTCCCTTGCGGCCGTTCCAGGCTTCCCACTTGGACTTACCTTTGAAATCCAGAAAGCCAGGTTTCTCGGTGTTGCAATCGCCGACGGTTGCCTGTTTGTACAGGCCGTAAATTTCCAGCAAATCGGCGTCGGCCGGGGTGGCCTTCAGGTTTTTAACGTCCTCGACGGCTTTGTCAAAATCCTACAAGCAAAAAATGACCACAGTGGAATATGATTTTGTCCTCATATTAGATGGAATTCTTGCATGACTTTGAATTACTTCTAGTTGCAAGTTTTTGCAAACAGCCCAAGTACAATAGAACCCCGCTTACAATACCAAAACAAAAGGACACAGGGTTTTCAATGTATATTTCGTGTAAACCGAGCTTGCCATTACCCCGATCACTCGGATGATAGATAAGCAGGATTCTGCTGTGACTATTCATTCTGATGACCTTGGTCTTATGTGCGAAATCGCACTTAACCTCTTCCCCGTATGTACCTTTATTATCCAAAACCGACTGCCTCCCAAGAAATACATAAATTTATTCAGCTTTTAGTTTATATACTTACCGACATAATGCTAGTTCAAAATTAACGATTTTACAAAGAAATCAACTTAATTTTGTAATTAATTCTTTGAAGAAAAGTTCCACGCACGTTCAGGCCTCCAATTTCCAATCAATGCAATGCAGCAAAAGATGATGCGTCTTGAAAGAAATCCCGTTGGAAAAGAAAAGAAAAGAACGCACACCGGCAAAAATCGTGCGCAAACGAGAGAGGAGATTTCGTGTTGACATTTTGTTAGGATGGTTCACTTTTATGGGAGCCGTAATTTGAAGAGATGGATTTTGCACATGACACTTGAAATTGGTTTTGTTTACTTTTTTTAAAAGGACAAAATTTAATTAAGGCGATTTCTGATTTCTCAAATATAACTGGCAACCATAAGCTACATCACTTGACACGGAGAAGAGGGGATGAATAACACGAGAGTTTAAAATCCCAGAAAAACAAAAGTAAGTACAAATTTGCTAGATTTCTAAATAAATTAAACAGCATTGTGAACAAAAACTATACAAAACATTCCTTCATTCAGCAAACTGAACTGAGATCTGTTTGGCTGGTTGTGATGTTTGATTACCAAAATGAATCCTTCGCCCTCGTTGTGTCGTGTGTGTTTGGCCGAAGCCTCAAATATGCTGGACCTGTACAGCAGCTACGAGATTCAATCTATTCCCACCTTTAAACCCACGACGACATTTCCTATAGGAACAAATAAATCATTAGAGCTCCTGGGTGAAGATTCCTCATCCTGCTTCAGTCTGCTGACTAACCAGCACCACAAGCTTGAAGAGACCGAAATGAAGGAAACTGTCCATCTGGGTATGATCTATCAACAACTGACCGGATTGTCTATCGAGGACCAGCAAATTCCGACGGCGGTTTGCTTGCGCTGTACAGAGCGACTGAAGGAATTCTATCTGTTCCGGAAACGGGCCACAAAGGTTTACGAAGAGCTACAAACCAAAGCTAACATTGCAGCCATAATAAGTCAGCTGGATCAGCAAAGCAGTGTGGGAAGCGTGAGAAACGATAGACTGGAGGAAGACTTCACCGAAGATTTCATAGCTGGACAGGAACTAGCAGATGAAAAAAACAGGTTCTTTTTTTAGTACATACATTAAACAATCGAACTTTAATTTCCCAACAATTATTTCATGTTTCAGATTCAAGAAACCACTAGCGGCTGGTGAAAAACGCTGTGAAGTATGTCAGAAAGTTTTTAAAAATAAGAAAATGCTTGCTCGCCATCAGGAAATTCATGCCAAGGAGAATCAATACAAATGTCGCTACTGTGGCCGATGGTTCAAAGCCAGAAGTAGCTGGTACAATCATGAGCTGAAGCATCGGAATGCAGTTGGGAGGACAGAAAAATTGGAGCGAGAATTCCTGTGCGACATATGTGCAAAAACTTTTAAAACCCGCTACCAACTGAAGGAACACACAGAAATAGTTCACCAAGGGACAAAGCGCTTCCGGTGTGATATTTGCAGTAAAACTTTCACTAGAAATGGCTCACTAGCTGAGCATAAACTGATTCAACACGCCGAAATCAAGCAGTTCTCGTGTGGCATTTGCTCGAAATCATTCGGTAAAGAAGATTCGCTTAAGACTCATCTCACGATACATTTAGGAAAGCCTTTTCAATGTGAAATTTGCAGCAAAGGCTTTGCTAAGAAAGCATTCCTGACAGCACATATTTCCAAGTTCCACCCATCAAAGGAGGGCCCAAAAGTGAATTGCTGTGATATTTGCGACAAACGATTCAGCACATCCGGTCATCTCAAGGATCACATGAAAATTCATTCTAACGAAAAGCCAGAAAAGTGCAAATTTTGCGGTGCCTCTTTTCGACAGAAGCAACAATTGAAAGTACATCTCTATCAGCATTTGGGAAAACCTTTCAAATGTCAATTTTGTACGCAGGAATTCGGAATCAAATGTCGAATGGTAGCTCATTTAGAAAAGAATCATTCAACAGAGTTGCAGAATCTTCGGAACCAATCGCTTGCCCAGCAAAATTCAGATCCGATGGCAATTCCACCAGACTTTGGTGATGGAGCAATTAATGAAGAAATTCTAAACGAAATTTGCTATCAGATTGACGCGAACCAAATAATGTTACAAAACATCGATGCCGGAGACGAAGGCGTTGTTAATTTAATTTACAGTAGTAACGAGAATATTGTGTTCTTTGACGATCCAAACAATTTAACCCTGCCGGAAGAAATAGACCCTGCCATTTGCCAGTTATACAGTGATTTTGCTAACGAAAGTCACGCCAATATCAGAGGTCAATCCAATAAAAATGCTCAATAACCCAATAACTGCATTCATTTTGTGATACATAATAAAAAAAAATTGACAAAAACTTACTCCATTTTATTGGACAAGGCTTTTTCCTTTTTGAGTCTCTTTTGCCTTGCTTCGCTTCGGTCCAAATTGTCTTGGAAGAAGCTGGCCTCCTTCCGAGCTTGCGCGATTTCTGTCCGAAGCTTCTGCTTGAATACTGCCCTTTCGTATGACAGCCGTTCGCTCAGATGGATCCACTTGAACCGAGGCAGGTACTTCATGCTCCAAAGGATATCACAAAAGACGGACTTCTTTTTCGTGCTTATGGGACAGGTATTCAGATGCTGAACCACTGCTTTAGCCACCCGCTTTCGCTTAAACTCGACCCATCCCTCTGTGTACCGGATCATGGCACGTTTCCCTTTTGCGGTTTTTTTCTTCACCGTTCCATCTGAAACAACACTAAAGAATTTTAAAACTTCGTTTGATTGTTGAAAATGAACTCACCTTTACGCTCAGGCTGCAAATAGATACGCCCTACCTCTCCATACGGTTCCAGCAATTCTCGTAGAATGGTTACGTTCATGTGTTTGGGAATTGAGGAAATGTAAACAATGCCTGGTTTCCGTTTAACAGTAGCTCCAACTAGTATTGGTTTCCGTGGTTTAACAATCCTTTTAACCTGTTTTTTCTCGTCCTCGCTAATCGCTTCTGGTAAATCTTCTACATCCGAGTTATTTTGGGCACCCGAATCATTATCCGATCCCGAGAGAACTTCTTCCTCGGATTCGTTCTCACCGTTCGACACTTTATCCGATTCTTCCCACGTGGAAGGGATGTTTACAGATCTCCGTTTCATTTCAACTTAACTGTAATTTTGACTTTTTTGCTGTATAATTTGATAATATTTTTCCTATAAACTTGTTGCGGCGTTAAAATTTTTTTGTGGCATGTGCACATGCATGCTTTTGAAAACTGTTTTCACACGATTCTGATTACGCACTCATTACGTGTTTGTTATAACCCATCCTGAAGTTCAGAGCTGAAATTTTTTTAATAGTTTCATAAACCAAAATTGCGTTCACGTTGCCCGCATTGTGTACTGATGAGTTGTTTCTAACCCGATTATAATTGATTTTCGTTAATCGTGTTCTATTTGCAGAATCCATCTATGTCTACAAAATAAATTTCCTGCGGTTGTTTTTCCTTCTGCTCAAAATGTGAAAACAAAAATCATTTTTACCTAAAAAACAAATCAATAGCACCAGATTTTTCTTTTTCAAACATGTCTCATAATGTACTGATTTGATTGTGCTAATTATTTATGGAATTTTTAATACCTTTACCAAAATTTCAGAAGTCGAAATGGTTCACGTCGGCTTTCGATGCTGCTCCACCAGCTCGACCAGCAGCACCGGTGTTGGACTCAGGTCAAACCTCGTTTCAGTTTCAAACGTCCTTGGAAATCGTTGAGGAACCTCCATCCAAGCGACCGGCTAGGACGGTTTCTAAAAGCAAAAGCTTCGCTAAACCATCCGCTCCCGCTCCGTCCCCGCGCCAGGTGGATTGGGCTATCGATTTTGCGCCCAAGTCAACGGCCGATTTGGCCGTGCACCCAAAAAAGCTGGAGGAGCTGCAACATTGGTTCAAAACTTACGAAAAGGTTGCTATTAATGTTGGTTAAATTCTAAAAAATAATAATATCTTAAAATTTTAGATGAAAGCTTCTGATCCCGTAGCAATTCTGCTGCTGTCAGGACCTCCTGGGTGTGGCAAGTGCTCCGCAATAAACGCCGTAGCCAAAGATCACGGCTATCAGATAGCAGAGTGGACCACTCCAGTTGATGTGGATCTGTATAGTGATGATTATGATTTCGAGTCCGGCACCAAGGAGTTCACCTTCCGCGAAAGTCAAAAAGCTCAGTTCGGCGAATTCCTTTATAAAACATCCCGATATTGTTCAATATTTCAGGATGATATCAAACCAAAACTGTTATTGGTAAAAGATCTTCCCAATGTGTTTCTCCGGGATCCGGATTCGTTTCACGATTCCTTAGAACATTACCTGAATACGGGAGCGTCACCTTTGGTGTTTATTGCCACAGAAACTTCCAGTAAAAAGAGCGATATCGTATTCAATCTATTTCCGGCAACCGTGTTGCAAGATTTCCAAATTCTTCATGTTACTTTTAATCCTGTTTCGACGACTTTAATGAAGAAAGCTTTGAAACGAATTAGCACATTAATGGTCGGTGCAGGAATGGCGCAGCATTACCGAGTACCGTCTCAGGATGTCATCGAAAGTATTGTGTTGTCATCGCAGGGCGATTTAAGGAACGCAACGTTGAATATGCACTTTGCTTCGCTGAAAAATGCACCAAGGTTGGAAACCGAGCAAGTTCCAGGAACGGAAACGCTTAACACCACCGGACGGGGAAGCCGTAAAAAAGAAACCATTAAACTTAAGTCTGTTGGATGCAACGAAAGTCTTACTTTGATGCATGCTTTAGGACGAGTTTTCAATCCAAAATGTGAGTCTAATTTTATGGAAAAACGCTTTGCAACTAGGTAGTTTATTTCATTTTTTTTCAGTTCATCCCATCAATCAAGACGAAGGAAGATTCCTACGATCCCCGGAAGATCTAACTGATGCTTTTGTTTCTCAACCTAATTCCATTATAAGCTTAATCCATTCGAACTATGTCCTCCGTTTTACGGACATCGACGACATCGTTGGAGCGGCGGACAATCTCAGCCTGGCAGATGTTATCATGAGCGAATATCGGGTAAAATCTCAAAACGATAGCATATTTAATGATTTCACATATGTACCTACCAAGTCATTTTACATTCTTTTTGCAGGAAGACCAGTTGGCTGCTCATGGATTGAACATAGTAATCCGGGGAATGATGGTACACAATAGGAAAACGGCCGGTGGTTGGCAGTCGATTAGAAAAAAGAAAACCTACGATCGGCCCAGGTTAGTAATAGTTTGAATTAGAGTTATAGTTACATGAGAAAAATACTGTATAAATTACAACTATTTCAGTGCTAGCAATCACGAGTCACAGTTGAAAAGATTTGGCCTCGAAACATCATCGATTTCCGCTGGATTGTTTATCACCGATTATAAAAAGTATTTGGACATCATACAACCCGTGAAAACGAACTCCTAAAGAAACTGGTAAGTCTCCCAATAAATTGCTAACTGATAGATAGTCATTTCGGATAATAATACTGTTATTTTTTTTACATATTGTGTTGTGAAATATTTAAAACTACCGAATGCCTAGATTGAGAAAACTGAACTCGCTAGTAACAAGAGAGTTACAATAGAAATTGAATCATTTGACTTAAATTGTATCTGCATCTACACAAACTAAGTAGGTACATGAAAATTAATAACCATAAATAACATCAAATGTTTATTGAAAGAAAAAAAATGATCAAAAAGGTACTTACCACACTTCACATGCTATCTACAAACTGCCTACATCACAATTCCATTTAAAATCATTCCTTGAATATTTCGATTCTTACAAAGTTGCTGTCTGTATCCTAAAAGTCCGAACGTCAGATGTCGCTCACAGCATTCCACGCACCACCTGGTGTTTGTAATTCACAACTTCATGGACAAACGGACACAAATAAACATTAAAATTTTTTAATAAGCTTTTTACTATGACATTTTCGACATTGTTGTTATCGGTTTTGTTCCGAATGTTGAGATATGAGGTGCCGCTCCAGATCGGGAGCACTGTAGTGTCGTTTTTTACAAATCTGACAAGCATGCCTGTTGGTGTGGATGATCCCATGCTGAACCAGTCGTTTGGTGCTGGTAAATTCTTTTGGGCATTCCGAACACTTGACAGTTGGATACACCTCATTGCTGTGGCCGTTTTCAATATGCTTGTTTAAGTCACTAGGTCTTGAAAATCGGGTCTTGCAAATCAGACAAATATAGGGTCTGAGGCCTGATGGCGTATTGGCATGTATGGTTTTCAGGTGATATCGAAGATTGTTTTTTGTTTTGAAAGTTTTCTTGCAAACATCGCATATGTAATCACGGTTTTCGTTGTGGATCACCCGATGCCTTACGAGATCTTCTGGAACCTTGAACATTCTTTTGCAAACATCACATTCGAAATTTCGCTCATCGGAATGCATTCTCGAATAGTGCAGCCTTAGGTTGTACGGTCCATTGAATGATTTTTCACAAATTTCGCACTCAAACACCTTTTCATGTATTAATTGATGTTTTTTCAGAATTTGTGGCGATTTGAACGTCTTTTGACAGACGCTGCACTCGTTCGGTTTGTCTCCCCTAGGGGAATGAGATTGATGCATATGAGTCTCCATATTCTGATTATTAGGAAAGCGTATGTTACAAATCTTACCAGCGTTGGTTTCTAAATGAGAGTTTCTTTGAATGTGGCATTGAATTTCACAGCTAAATAATCGTTGACATTCGCCGCAACTCATGTGAGGATACATCTGATCAACATGACTAGAACGGATGTGGGATGTCAGTTCTTGGCCATATTCGTGTTTTTTTCTGCAAATCAAACTTTTATAAAGTGCTTGCTTTTTTGTGTCTTTTTCCGATGATTTCTTGTCATGATGCAATTGTTTGTTACTGTTACTCTGTTTACATGCTTTGCGATGAACAGTAAATTTCTTCACATTTGAAAACGTTTCGCCACAATTATCGCAAGTGTGTTTAGATCTTAGTGTTTTCCGCATAGGCAGACATCCTTCCTCAGAATTCCTTCCTACGTTTGAAATAAGATGACGATGGAAAGGGATGATTTTGTAAAAATTTCTATCGCATTTTTTACAACTATAACGACTTTTGTCGTCATGTTGGTTTTTTAAATGCTTAATAACTTCCATTTCTGAAGAAAATTCTTCTTTACAAATCATGCATTTTGCCTCTATATGTCTGTTTCCGCCCACGTCTTCCAAATCCATTCCCATACTAATTATTGGTTCACTTTTTACTAATTCTATAGTCGAAACGAGGCTGTGCCCATCAGTGTGATTAAGTTTTTCGACCAATTCATGTTCAATCTCATTCACGTTTTGATAGAGTAGAGCCATGGACTCATTGCATCGATCGAAAAAGTTTGCAACGGATTCGATCATTTCTAATTTTGCGGCACACTCGACGCAAATTAAACTTGAAATTTGTGGACAAGAACTAATTAGCTTCCCAACGACGTTTTGTGGTAGAACGTTGGTTCTTAGAATCATGAAAACATCAAAATCTAAAACGTCCTCTGCTCTATAGAATTCCAGACAGATCTTGCAGCTTTCGATTGAAAACGTGACCCCATCTCTGAAACGAAATGTAAAGGTCACTTATTCATGACTTAGGTAGGCATCAATGAATTACTTATCGCGGAATCGTGAAGGTTCCAAATAGTGTTGGGTCAAGTTAGTCACTTCGAAATGGGCATCACAAATTTCCAGAGCATTCGATGCTAGATCGCTCCTCCATGAGACGCTTCCGAGCTGGCAGCCTGCCTGAACTGCTTGGAGCCATCGTTTGGCCAATACTGAATTCAGAGGCCATTCACGCGTTTGACCATGGTCGTCTTTCGTGTCACAAGTAGGTACAAAGCAGGGCATATTCTATTTTGTGCTCGTTGATTAAAAAAACATAATATGTTTGAGTTTAAAAACGATTGAGACTTTCTAAAACTGTTTTAGAAATTTAACGATTTTCACACGACAGATACGAAAATACATGTATACACTGGCGACGATTTGTGTTTGTTTTTATCGGTTACGATGGAACCAAGGTGTGTATCTAAGAACCTTGGATGGAACAATGAACGAGAGGAGAAAACAAACACGGTATCAGCGTGTTTGCTTGAAAATGCAACTGACGTCACGAATTGTCATGGTTTCAATGTTTACAAAAAAAACTTTTACTAATAGTGTTTTCGTTTATTGGCAGTGGCAACCTAGTTACCCACGAGTTTTGCCCTAGCTGCTGTTATTGTGTTCGTTTATTAATTCAGAAGTCCACTAGTTTTGCCCGAGATTTGAACCTCAAGCAGGCGGTTGCACCCCGTAAAAGTTGTCACTGTGGGGGTAAACATAGGTGTGAGTATAGCAACCATACACACTAATGCCGTTTTCGTTTTTCTCCACTGGCGCGGGGCAAAACTTTCTCTGAATAAACAAACAGAATCGTCACCCAGGACGATGCAAATATATGGTTGCTATAGTCAACCTTATGCTTGCCCCCAACACTGACAACTTCTACGGGTTGCAACCGCCTGCTTGAGGTTCAAACCTCGGGCAATTCTAGTGGACTTCTGAATTAATAAACGAACACAAAAACAGCAGTTAGGGCAAAACTCGTGGATAACTAGGTTGCCACTGCTTATAAACGAAAACACTATAAGATTGAATTTTTGCGCTCAGGATAATGACTCTTTGAATCACAGGGAAGTTGGTCAATTTCGAATGGGAACCCTTCCGAATCTCGTGACGCTTCACAATTCCTTCATTACGGGATGAAATTCCTACGAGTGCACAGGAACTCGAACAATCGTCCAGAAATCGGGACAGCAATCGCCTGTATCACGTAAGGCTCATCTGTCATAGCGCGTTTTTTGTTGTGTTGTATCTTTCTGTCCTTCACTATCGTGTGCTGAGTGTACTGCAGCGATTATTTTCGACAGTCAGTTGTGAAAATTTTAAGTGCTGGTAATTTTCACCATCTTTCAACAGTCAGCATAGCTGTGTGAAAAATGTGTCAAAATTTAAGAAATTCCTCCAAACCGGAAGGTTCCGGTATTTAAAAAAAATAAGCTAATCAAGAAACCGACGACAAGGTCAGCGTATGTGGTCCGATCAAATAGCGGCACCTTTCATCAACAACAGCCCCAGAAATTAAAGTTGTAGTTGCGAATAACATGCGACCGGGACTAGGTTCCAGCGCAGTTAATAATATCAGTTTTGGAGAATCAGGCTGATTCGGACCTTTCCCCCCGCGTGTGATCTTGGCCAGCACCCCGGAATGCAAGGTATATGTCAGGCTCGCACGGCGCTTCGGTAAGCATGAGTGCCATCCGGCGTTTTATTAAAAATTTCAACAATTTTTTTTACAGAGAAGGTGTTCCGCCTGTGTATTTTGTAGCGGTTATGAATGTGTGTCCACATTGGTAAATAAAACTTAAAAAATGAAAAAAAAGTTCGAACATTTGAAAATAAATTTCAATCTTTTCGTCAAGAAATTGTGTTCTTTTTTTCTAATATCGCATTGGGATAAATTTTAAAAATAAAAAATGGGAGGAAGGAAACCTAAATTGATGAAAAATCTCGGGAGAAAGCCTTTTCGAACTCACAGGAAAATTTAAACAGTCCTGCCAATTACAAGAAAACACGGATTCGAAGCTACAGGTGAATTTGACAGTTGTTTTCCTGAGCACTTTTTCTGTCCCGAGATTTGTCCTGTAATTTCAGCTGTTGAAAATACAGGAGAAAATCGTTCCGACCACAGGAGAAAAGATTAAGTGTGTATATTTGCATCGTTCCGATTTGTTAAAGTTGAATGATGAAGAACTGTTTAAAAAAGTTACTGATTTTGTCAAGAAAGCTAGACTGAACTTATAAACAACATAACAAAACTAAGGTACAGATACTATATAAGGGTATATACGGACAATAGTATTGACGCAAAATTGGCCTCAGCCATAACCTCAAATTTTGATTTGCTGGCGGCTCACCAGTGATGCTAGGTGCGTTATTAAAATCAGTTGCATGTTTTAAACTAATCATAATATTTCTGAATTGATTAAATTTTTGAACTATCAACAGCTAAATGTTTGAATTCATTCAATCAATTAATGGGGCTTTCATTGATTTACTTTTTTGTAGCAGTGAATGATGTGGACTTTGAAAAAAATCACCTACATGCTCTGATTATTTTAAACATAACCACAATTCGCTACATCGTTTAAGTGTGCAAAACAGACAGTGGTTATTTCGTTCAGATAAATGATGCTTTTAATTTCACATTCGAATAGAAATCTACGGGAAAGCTGCAAATTCTCAGTATTCATGAAAAGGTTTTTCAATAAAAACAATTCAACTAAAAAAATCTAATCATCTTCCAAATATCAATGAACTTGGCACTCCTGAACACCCAAAAACATCAAAACATGAACATCTGTGCATCGCTTTCCACAGGGCGAATTTGTCAATATTAGTACTGGAATATCGCGTTTATCATGCGCCCTTCTCAAAAACGCAAATTCTGTTCTCCCATGGTTTGAGGTTAGGGCTGAGGCCTTCTGCTAAGGTGGTGTTCGTGTAGAACTGTCAATATATCCTAATGATTATCCCGTTGCCAAGCACAGCTGCTAGCCGTCTGGCTAGTTGCTCACGAAAATGGCCATATATTCTCTGTTACTGGGCCACCAATCTGTAGGAAATAAGAATAGAGTAGAATAAATGTACAATTGTAATATTGGCAGCACTAACTATGTGTAGAGTTGACAATGAATACGACCAGCGTTACCACATATACAGATTTTTCTGTAATCATACAGATTTTTTCGAAATTTTCAAACCAAGAATCTGTATATACAGGTTACAGATAATTGGAAATTTATACAGATTTTATACAGATTTTCAGAAAATTAATTTTTTTTAACAATATTTTGATGCAAATTTGAGAAAATTGATAGTAATCTCCTTAATCTTCTTCGTTCAAGCTATTTTGAATTGTCTCAGACACAAATTTGAAAAATCTTCCAGATCAGGGATCGGGACTATAGAAATACACAGTGTATAACGATAAACTAGGGTTTGGAAACAGATTGAATCCTATGTTTGAGAATCTTTTACAAAAATTGAACATTACATTACACGAATCGTAACTTACAATGCTATGTTAAATGTTATTGGCTTACGGCCCTGGACATTCTTGTAGCAGTATATTGTGAATATACCTAACTATGTGAAGAAATTGGCTTATTACAGAGACTTTTGACATAATTTTGTTATCCCAACTGATTGTTAAACCCAAGGACACATTTCGCAGTAATTCGTACAAGTAGCAATTTTCGTGTAGCAAAGTGACAGAATTAACAATGATTTAACAGTCCGTAAAAATCATAAGCGCAATCCAATTCAGCGCATTATGCGTTATACACACGTCATTCGTATTGCAGCATTAGTATACGGAAACGAGATTTCAGATACAGATTTCAATACAGATTTTTGAGATATGATACAGATAAAAAAGATATTTTGCCTCGGAAATACAGATTTAAATGTGACTGTTTACAAAGACATGTGGTGTTGTCGAGTATCTAATAATGACTGTTTATTTACATAGAAATCATAGGGTAGTAAGAAGTAACATAACAGGGTGGTTCAAATACAACATCTTCCCTTTTCGAAAAAGTAATAACAATAATTATATGAAAAAGAAAAATTTTACATGACAAAATCTGAAAATCTTGATGGTTTTTTCACTTCTCTTCTAGGTCGCTCTGCAGGAATCTCCGGAAAACCCTTCTCGTCAGTTGAGCCGCTCTGGTCAACGCTTGAAGAAAAACGTTGATCCTGTCGTGGCAGTGTCGTTTTATCCCCAGTTGCGTTGATAGTGCCATAAACACGCTGCTTCTCTGGATTAGGCAACTCTCGATCATCTTCGCTGTTCTGCTCTACTGACTCCTTCGTAATACACATCGGATGTAAACGTTCAGCCTCCTCCTGTCGCACTGGCTTCACCACTTCAGATGTTTGTTCGTTTCGTTTGCCGGGTTTCACGTGAACCGCACTTCTACGGTATATCGCGCCATCGCTCATTTCAACTTCGCATGACTGATCCTCGAGTCGCCGCAACAGAACTGCTTTCTCCCACGTTGAGTGAAGATCCGGTCTACGTTGAACCAGCACTTTTGCTCCAACTTGTAACTCTGGCAGCTTCTTTGCTCTTTTGTCGTAACTCATTTTGGTAATAGCTCTCTTGTGTCGAATACTTTCCTCTACATCCTGTGACTTGGGCGGCTTCAGTCGGTTCGCGATGATTGGTACGGTGCTTCGAGTAGTTCTGCAAAACAGTCTTTGGTTCGGACTGGATCCTACAGCATTCGGAGTATTACGATGCTGCTGTAGAGCTCTCCAAAAGTCAGCTCCACTTTTAACGCACTTTTTGTACAGCTGCTTCATAGCCTTTATTGAAGATTCTGCTTTTCCATTTCCCTGGGCGTGATACGGAGATGACGTTACTGGCATAAAATCCCATTCTCGTGCAAATTCCCTCCATTCTACGTTGTCGAACTGTGGTCCGTTATCTGTGACCACTACCTCCGGACTTCCATGTCGTGCAAAATTACGTTTGCAGATTTTCACAATCGTATTGGTTTTAGAGTCGCTTAAGAAATCTACTTCGACAAAGTCTGAGAAACTATCAGCTGTAACCATTATAGTTAACTTCTTGTTGCCAGTCTTTATTTCGCCCAGGTCAATATTTACTCGCTGAAATGGGTACTCTGGTATAGGGTGCGTGGTCATGGGAGGTTTGCACTGATTACTGCTAAACTCCATACAAACTTCACAGTTTCGGACATAATTTGTAATCTGATCGGTCATCCCTGGCCAGAAGAATGACTCTCGTGCTGCACGAAGCGTATAGTCAATACCTAGATGCGCCATGTGTAAATTATCTAGCAGCTTCTTTCGTAGACTTTTTGGCACTAGCACTCTGCCACTCTTGAAAATAACTCCTTGACACGTTGAAAGATCGTATCTTATTGCCCAGTAAACGTACATCTCATCTTCCAAATCAGCTTTATTTTCTGGCCATCCATCGATTAGCAATTGCAATAGTGTATACAAAGTTCGGTCCTTTCTGGTTTCAGTCGCTATCTCTCCAAATCGTTCATCCGAAACGCTGATAAACTCAACAACATTGACTTCAGCAATTTCTTGAAATGCCGCTTCCACTTTGTCGCTTTGTTGGGTCCTTTCGCTGGGTATGGCCGTTCTTGATAGCAAATCTGCTATATGCATTTCACTACCTTTTCGGTACCGAACTGATATGTCGTAACGTTGTAGCGTCATTCTCATTTTTTGAAGACGTAGCGGTGCATCTGTTATTGGCTTCTTGAAAATGTCCTCTAAAGGTTTGTGATCGGACTCTACGACTGCAAACCTTCCTGCCACATATTGATCAAATCTCTTGCACGCGAACACAATTGCCAAGCATTCCCGTTCAATAGGAGCATAATTTCTTTCCGTCTTGCTCAGAGTTCGTGAGGCGTATGCCACCGGTCTGCCTAGTTGAAGTAAAACACATCCAACTCCCAGCATGCTTGCGTCGCATTGAATAACTAGCGGTTCAGTTGGATCGTAATAGCGCAATATGGGTGCCTCTGTCACCAACCGCTTAATTAATCGAAAACAATCTGCCGCCTCTTGATTCCATTCGAACTCTGCTGTGTCACGGGTGAGCCTTCGAAGTGGAGCACTAACTTCAGACAACCTCGGAAGAAATCGCCCCAGGTAGGTGACTAGTCCCAAAAAAGTCAACAGCTCTTTCTTATTTCCTGGAGGTTGAATGTCCAAAACAGCAGATATTTTGCCCGGATCTGGTTTAACTCCTTTGTCCGTCAAAATATGTCCGAAAAATGGCACCGACGATAACGCCACCTTTGCTTTTGCTCTGTTCAGCTTGAGTCCTCTTTCTCTGCATCGTAGAAATACTGCTTCCAAATTTCGATTGTGGTCGAGCATGGCTGCCTCCATTGTGTCACCACAACCGAAAACTACTACGTCATCTGCTAAACAACGTACGCCTCTAAGCCCGGTAATAATCTGTTGTTGTGCCTTTTGAAAAACTTCAGGAGCGCATGAAATCCCAAATGGCATCCTCTTCCAACGATACACACCCATTGGTGTCCAGAAGGCCGTCAAATCCGAGCTCCGTTCATCTAGATCCAAATGCCAAAATCCGTTTTTTGCGTCGAGTACCGTGAACACTTTCGCTTTAGCAAACTCCGGAAGCAGCTCCTCTATCGTCGGGATCTGATGATTCATACGTTTTATAGCCTGGTTTAGTTCCGCCGGATCCAGGCACAGCCGTAATTTGTCGCCTTTCTTAACTAGCACGAGATTGCTCAGCCACTCCATGTGTCTGTTGACCGGTTCAACTATTCCTCTTTTCTCTAAATCCTCTATCTTGGTTTTCAACTCCGGGAGATATGCGAGAGGAATGCGTCGTGCTTTTTGTTGGACCGCTGTAATGGAATCATCAATTTCAATTTTGAATTTCCCATGGAATACACCGTCACCTTCAAAAACGTCATGGTACTTACGGAGGATCCCATCACAGCTCTGATGCAAAGCGGTCACATTGTATATATCCTGTACTTTGATGATTCCAAGGTCGATTGCCGATTGTGACGACAGCAACGGTGGTCTTGTTTTCTTGACAATCACAAAAGTTAGTGACTTGGAGCCATCTTTTAACTCAACGTCCAAGTTCACTTTTCCTTTCGGCGCTATTATTTTTCCCGAGTAACACCTCAATTTGATTTTCGTGGAAAAAATCTTCGCATTTGGTGACATCCGCATCAGATCTCTATAGCAAAGCACGTTCACTCTGGCTCCTGTATCGACTTGTATGTCCAGAGGCTTTGGTGCTCCAGTGCAATTCACTACTCTTAGCTGCACCATAATTTTTCCAGCGTCCTTCATTTGTTCACCGTCAACCTTGGCAATGTCCACGTACTCACATTCTTCCTCGTCATCTGAACTTTCCGCACTTCCAGAGCTATCTTCCATTTGTCGGATGTTTTTGTTCCTGGGTCCATTCCTCACACGATTCGCACGACAAACTGCTTTGTAGTGGTTCAGCTTCCCACATGCGCGGCATTTACTTCCGAACGCTGGGCATTTTTTTTTATCTTTCGGGTGTTTTCCGCCGCAGTACTTACACTTGTTTACAAATTTCATTGTAGCTGTCAACTTGAAAGTTTCCCTGGCAGAATCCTTCGTGACTGACATTCGTTCGTATTTTCGTGCCAGCTCTTCGATTTGTTGATGCTCCTTGACTTTTTTCACCATGTCATCCACCGGAATATCACCAGCCTTGAGTAGCTCCTTTCTCGTCTGATGGTCTCGCACACCAGCTATCACTCGATCTTTAAGCAGATCTTCCTGCTGAGCCGCGGTGTACCCACAGCTGGTCGCCTTCTTTTTAAGCCGTTTCACAAAATCTTCTATTTTTTCTTCTTCCTCCTGGCACATCGCATTGAACTCGGCACGCTCCATCCGTCGGTCACGTTGTGGTCTCAAATGCTGCTCGATCCGAGATAAAATTTCATCCGGCAACGCAAGCTCCTCCTCCGTCAGTTGCAATTCCTCAACTAGCATCACACCTTCTATTCCCATGACCGCCATCAGGGTCGCGACTTGCTGATTCGCCGCCTTTTTCGCTACCTCCGTGGCTAAGGCGTAGTATTTCCACTGCAGCCGGAATATTTTTATCGCCTCTCCGTCGTCACCGCCCAACTTCAGCGGTACTGGAACTGGTATGTTGGCCATTTTAAGGTTAGGTTTGTGCCGTAAATTTTCTCGGTTAAAATCTTCCCGATTCCGCTTCGCGTCGCGATTTTTATTACGGATACTGTTACCGAATTAAACGTACTACGATTAAATCGCGACTTTAACCCGTTACTGAGACATTAAATCGAAAAAATGCCCACTTTTGACACCATGTTTACAAAGACATGTGGTGTTGTCGAGTATCTAATAATGACTGTTTATTTACATAGAAATCATAGGGTAGTAAGAAGTAACATAACAGGGTGGTTCAAATACAACAGTGACATCGCTGAATACGACGCGCATTGAGTAGACAAGCAAAATCAGTTTATAGACGAATTTCAAGAGCGACGGTTCGACATGGCTTTGAAGAAATAAGCCCACGAAGATTGTTAAAAATCCGGGTGTTTGAGTCGGTTTCGACACAATCGAGGTTGTCAGAAGACAACTTCGCTCAGAAGAAGAAGAAGAGTATAGCAACCATATATTTGCATCGTCCCGGGTAACGATTCTGTTTGTTTATTCAGAAAAAGTTTTGCCCCGCGCTTGTGGAGAAAACGAAAACGGCATAACACTTAGCACGGGATTTCCATCGCCACCTGAGATGTGCATACAGGTTGGATTCCACCACATTGGTTGGAATCCACCTACCGAATACCAAATATCGATCTTTTAAGTGTCGATCGGCAGAGTTTGAGAAACCTTTTATGTTAGGCAGATTATACGCACTATTATAAATCCGTTTACGTAATAATTTTCATAAATCACCGTGACTTTTGGACGTTTCTACAATTTCTTGTGTCAATACTAAACGTATCGTTAACTGACAACCTCAGGCCGTGTCAACCAAAATATATAATTTCAGATAATCGTACACAATATTCAGCTTGAATATGGGAAGCAGAAAATGAAATTTTTTGAGTTCCAAATTTTATTCCTGGAATAAGATAAATTGTATGTTAAACCCCTTAAAACAAAAATACAAAATTGGTCTCAAATAAACTTTCTCTTTAAGAAAAAAAACTCCGTTTCTTTTAGGTGAACCTATTGAGATCCCATTTATTTTCATAGAAAATTTTCTTCAAAGGTTAAGATGTTTATATGTAAAAATTATTCCATCTTAATTATTTGTTTAACACGAAATGTATTTGATTTAAAAAAAAACCACTGCATACTGTTTCAAGGCACACATCCAGCTCTAATCAATTATAGATGCAGAACCAACAAAGATTGTTACGATCGGAAATTATTTTTTCCTTTTTTGCTCTTATGTCCATGTGACTTAAAGTGTGCTATCAAATTGCTTTTCGTGGTCATGAATTTATTGCACAGCTTACATTCAAACTTCTTCTTTGTGACCTCAGGGTTCTTATTCGAAAGATGATATTCCAAACTACTTTTAGTTCTGAATTTTTTCTTGCAAATGTCACATTGATATTCTGGTTCTGAATGTGACTTACGGTGATCCTTCAAATAACTTTTTCTGGGAAAAACCTTTTGGCATATTTCGCATGAAAAGTTTCCTTCTTTGAAATGTATCTTCTTGTGGGAATTGAGATTATATAAAGTTTTGAAAGCT
This sequence comes from Uranotaenia lowii, assembly GCF_029784155.1. Lineage (NCBI taxonomy): Eukaryota > Metazoa > Arthropoda > Insecta > Diptera > Culicidae > Uranotaenia > Uranotaenia lowii. Next base: position 19,582,461 of record NC_073691.1, on the reverse strand, counting down.
TTCTGGCAAATTTCGCATTTAAAGTTTCTTTCTTCCTTATGCTTTCGCTCCACGTGCAGACGCAGCACGGTATTTGTTTTGAATCTTGCTTTACAGAACTCACATTCGAAGCCTCGTTCATCCGAGTGGCGATCTCTCAGATGCACCCTTAATGGTCCCGCGCCATTGCAGTGTTTCCCACAAATCTGGCACACATATCGGCCTGTGTGCAAGAGCATATGATAATTCAATTTTTTCTTACAATCAAATGTTAGCATACAATCTGTGCATTTCAAATACGGATATTCTTCTCCGGAATGGCTCTCTTGAATATGGGTAGCTAAATCACATGTTTTGATAAACTTGATTGAACAAATTAAACATTTGACTGAGCCTGATGGGTAATTGGTGCGCGGTACGTTATGATGTACAATCGAATCGTGTTTTCGAAGGCTTTTGCTACTCTTGAAACGATAATCACAAGTGGGACACGCAAACGGTTTGTCCCCTTCGTGATTTTCGCGAGCATGCTTGTCAAGTTCGCTCATAAGTCGGTAACTTTTATCACAGATCTTGCACTGGATTAAGCTGTTAGGAGGGAAATGATTGATTATAGGTCTTCTCGGTGTAGGTTTTCTATTAATCGTTGTACTCTCTGGAATCACGTTATTGGAGCTTTTTCTACAATTATCGCTGATGCCCTGATCCGTGCTTCCTATCGGGTGCATTTCCAAATGGGTGTTGTAATCAATCAGCTCTAGAAAACTCTCACCGCAAACCTCACATTGTTGAGTGCCTGTTTTTCCGTGTTGTTCGATCAAATGATTCCGTAATTGAAGTTCGGTAGAAAAGCTGACGGTACAGATGAAACATTTTTCAACAAGCATTACAGTAGGTGGGTTACTTGTTATGTTTTCAATATCCAATTCTAAAGCCTGATTGTCCTTGATAATTTCAACGTCCGAATCTTGATTTTCGGATTCTGAGGTTATATTAATAGTTGGGCATTCATTCCCAGCATTTTTGGCTTGAGATATGGAATTCTGGACCTCGATCACTATGTCTATTTTGCGCTCCAGTGACTTATACGACTTGAAAGAACTATCAATGGCGAGTTGAGCACGATGCATGATCTCAATGTTGGCTGTACATGATAAGCATACAAAGCGAGATAGTTTACCATCTGATGATAGCACTTTATCAATCGTATTGAAGTTGAAGTTGTGCTTACGATCTCTGAAAACGTTTCTCTTAATTCTTTCGCAATCCAGCATATTCGTTAGTGAGAAAAATTGCTGACACATATGACAACTCGAAACGTAACTGATCGCACCTTTGCTGAAATACAATATCACAGTTTAAAACAAGCTATGTGATGCCTCTTAAATTTGCTTCATATCTTACCTGTTTCGAAAACGTGTCGGTTCTAGGTAACGTTTACTTATCACGTCCGATTCTGCTTCCTCGAAATGCTCATCGCAAATTTTCATCACCCTGGCTGAACGCATACCCCGAGGAACATCCTGCAGCTCACATCCCACCCGGAGGGCTTGCAACCAGCGGTTGACGAGCACGGGATGCTTTGGAAAAGTTCGCAATCGACGATCGGGCACTTTGGCCGAGCAGGTCGGCACTATACAGGGCATTTTTAGGGCCAGTTTCCTCTTTATCAATTGAATTTACGTGACCAAGCTAAAAAAAAATGGATTAATCAATTTATGAACAATACAAAGCTTAAAAGAAACATAATAAGCGAGTTTAAAACATTTTAATGTTTATGAAATTACCTTAGTTGACGTATTCTCCTTTATTCAAGGTACCGGAAACAGCTTTGTCAATCACATTATGTTCAAAACAACAGATTGTTAGGTTATGTATTTAAAAAATAACGGCGTGTTCGTAAATTGATTTTTTCTATCGAAGTGATTTTTTTTATCGATGCTGGCGTTCGTAAATTCCAAACAAACGTATGCAAAAGCATATGGAAAGTGATTTGACATCTACCAAACAAATCAATCGACTGATGCATCACCCAAAAAAATCAATTTACGAACGCGCCGTAATAATTCGGTATCGAATTTTGAATACGGCGAATGCGCCAACTGTAAACAAATCCAGATAATCACATAAATGCGTTAAACTCTTTATTTTACATCCGAAAATATGATCTCCTTTTGATTTTTCTTATTTTAGTGAAGTTAAATCTCATTTTTTAAATAAGGCGAATAGCTTTTTTTATGCGTGTGTAATCCCACAGTTCATTCGCCCATTTCCCCTCAAAATTTCGTCGCGAACAAAAGGGCCAATAGTTATTTCGAGATGGAAAAAGGGCATTGAAGTTTTTGAAATTTGTTTTCCCAGGAAGAGGAGAAGCACAAATCAGCATTTATAAGATCGTTGAATGTGCTAATGTGTTAATGTGATCATTTGGACCCGCTTTTAAGCCGAAATTTGCTTAAATATCGCTTATTTAATGAGTGATCCAAAAGGCGAACAGTCATTCTGCAATTCAAAAGGGCGCTCCAATTTGGCGAATGAACAAAATGAGAGCACCAGCCTGTGGTAAAAGGGCCCACAGTTATATTTATTAATTTTTTGAAGTAATAAGTACGGGAAAGCTATATTGATCGATCGGGTGATAAAATTAAATCAATTTGAAAGCGTTTTAGTGACTTATTTAGGAAAATGATTGTACGCAGCTAAATAGGAAATGGATTTTATTTTCTGAAACTTGGAATGCGTTTTTCTCAAAACAAAGGTCTTGGCGCATTCGCCGTATTCAAAATTCGATACCGAATTAAAATACGTGTTGGCCAGCACTTGACTTGTTTCTTGTAATATGATACGAGCTTATTAAATGCTATGAAAAACCGCCTTGTATTGAACGTTGCGCAGCTTGACAGTAATATGTTTAATAAACGATAGAAACATAAGTTTAAGTTAGGGCTTCGAGAAGCTGCACTTGAATCAAAAATTTAAATTATAGTTTAACAGTATTTTAACAAGATAGTTGATCAATTTTTCACTTGACCGGTATGCCGGTCTTGCTTTGTTTGAAGATTGTTATGTTTTAGACCTTCACACGCTGATCGGGCCAAACTAAAATTTTATCCATAAAACATGCAAAATGGAAATAAGGTGAGCTATTGAACAACAGATGGCGCATCAATTGCTAAAACGGCGACTGTTATAACGAATTCTTGTAGTGATTCATCAAATATGATTGCTCTAAAAAAATATTTCGAAGCATATTAAATTGTATAACTGTTGTGTATAGGTTTTATTTCTATCTTTTATTATATCAATAACAGTTTTAAGGCGATTCAAAAGTTATCATGAAAACTGTAGTTTGTAGCCAAACAAATTATTAGGATGGAAAGCATCCAAAATGTTTATTAAACCATCGGCGAACATCCTCGGAACAAATTCATTAAAGTTTAGAACAGGTCAAGAACGTTTCATTCTTGTCGGATGTACCGCTTTCAAATGATTCGACAAATAACGGTCAGTCTTGAACGATTTGTGGCATACGTGGCATTCGAAATCCGCCGTCGTTATATGAAGTATCTTGTGCTGACGCAAAGCCGACATGTTTGGAAAACTGCGATTACAGATCTCGCATAAGCGTTGCCTCGGGTGTGAGCTTTGGCGGTGGTGTCGTAAGTCATCGTTCGTTATAAACGTTTCATTGCATTCGCTGCAAACAAAAGTTAGATCGTGCTTGTCTAAATGGGTCTGACGATGGCAGTTTAATGAGTACTTGTTTATGAAAATCATCCGACAAATTTCACACTCGTTTGATGATTTTCGAAAGTGCTTTTTTCGATGACTTTGTAACCCTGTGCCTGTGGTAAAAAGCTGTTTGCAAATGTCGCATCGGAAATTAGGCGACCTAGAGTGAACGCCATCACGATGAGTTTGTAAAGCTTTAAAATTCGAAAAATGTTTGCCACATTTTTTGCACACATATTTATCAGTATGTATGTTACGATGTTGTACTAGTGATTGTCTACATATAAATGTTCTAGGACAATCTGGACATTCCAAATAAGGATATTCTTCATTGCCATGTGCACCACTAATATGGGTTGTTAAATCCGTTCGATTCAGAAATCTCATTTTACAGAGAAAGCAGTTGAATTGGTTTGTTATTTTGTTCATGCGCGGTTGATTCTCGTGTATTTCGCTGATGTGCCGTCTTAGCGCTCCATTATTTGCGTAAGAAAGTTCACAATGAGGACAAGCGTACGGTTTATCATCGCCGTGAACTTCTAACGAATGTTTTCCTAATTCACCAACCATCCGGAAAGTCATATCACAATTCCTACATTCCAGCAAAGAATTGGGAGAATAAATTATACTTTTCCGTTTTTCTAATATGACTCGGTGATTGGTTATACTAAAACAATCGATGCCATTTCGAAACAATTCCTCTTCACTGTGGCTGCTCAAATGGCGGTTAAAAATTTCAACATCGTACATCATTTTCTGACAGACATTGCAGCGAAATTCAGCACTTTTTGGATGATGTTGAATTAAATGATTGTGAAGTTCCAATTTCGACGAAAAACATACTTTGCAGAGGTAGCACTTCTGATTCAATACTATGAACGGTTGATTCTCTGAGCCAATCTCAAACACCGATCGTTCTAATTCAGCCGGGCCATCCTTCTCTAAATCATTCATACGTTTCGGGCGCGCTGTCGAATTTTCGGCTTGGATCTCATGGTTAATGATTTGCTTAAGTGATTCATTAGAAAGCTTGAAATTTTCAAACAGAGGTTGCATCGTTTGTATCAGTTGAATGTTAGCAGCACAAGGGAAGCAAATTGAAGCATTGGTTTTGCTTCTCAAACCAAACAATTTTCCGATTGTTTCCGGAAGGCTACGATCAATTGCTTCATTTGTAAGTTGTTTGATGAAATCCCTGCACAAAATCATATCCTTTTCCAGAAAAAATAGAAAACATATTCGGCATGTAGCAACGATCGTTAAATTTCCTTCCCTGGAAATACATGTAAAAACAATCTTGTTACCTTTCGTTTAAAGGTTTTCATAAAATATTACCTGTCGTAGAATATCGTCGGTTCAGAGTAAGCTTCATTTGAGAATCTTCGGTCAGTGTCATCGAAATGCTTGTCACAAACTTTCCCAGACCTAGCCAGTGACCCGTTCCGGGATGTGATCGCCAATTGACATCCCATTTGAATGGCCTGTAGCCATCGCTTGGCCAGCGTTCGACTCGATGGAATATCTCGCATGCGGTTCTCCGCTTCTACACTGTCACAGTAGGGCACGATACAGGACATGGTTGAGAGTGCTTCCTTTCGGAACCATGCGGTTAATGGTTTCATTTCAAATTACTCGAGAAATTCCTGATGATGCTCCTGATGCCTTTCCCGTGGATTCCATTCCAAATATATACGCAATCAATTTGTTAAACTCTAAAAACCGATTACGCAAATAAAAATATTTTTCTATCGGGATTAATTGAGAATCTCTCGTTCATCCTAAAAACGGGTAAAAAATACGTTTGGCCCGGTTGAATAAACCCAAATTTGTGTTGGCTCACAGTCTTCATCAAGGTGAGTATATATACAGGAGGTGTTACCGAATATCGAATTCCCGAATCATTTTTTTTTTTTTTTTTTTTTTTTTTTTTCCTTTTTCCCGGGATTTTAATTATTTATGTGGAATCATTCATCCCGATATCCGTTTTGCTTCACTGTTTTGTTTTTAAACTTAAGTTTGCTTTAATATCACTGTTTGTGTTTTGATTTTATTTTCCACTTTGATGGTTTGTTTCGTATTTCAAATCTTTATTTTCGTTCACTGATAGTCTTTTTTTTTTTTGTTGTTGTTCACTTTTAGGCACTGTTTCCTACAGTTCTTGTAGGAGTTTGGTTTTTCTCATGAAAAGCAAGACTTTTCTTTCTTCCTTCGGGCAATTTGAGAGGATCGTGCGGAGGCTGGTACTTAAACCGAAGTTTTTCCTTTGCTGCTGGTAGCAAAGGCAGTCCACGAGGATGTGTTTTACGGTAACGATTGTGTTGCAGGCATGACATACTGGAGCAGGTTCTCTAGCCATGAGAAAACCGTGTGTGAGCCGTGTGTGTCCGATTCGTAAGCGCGTAAGGGCTCGTCTATCCTCGAACATCTTTTGGTCGATCCAGGAGCATGGTGTGTTCTTAATTTCTCGAAGTTTGACCGTGTGACTTTGATTCCAGGTATTTTCCCAACTTGCCCATATTTGATTTTTTATGGTTCTTATAGCATCAGTGTGAGGAATTGGGGAAATTGGAGGAGAACTCTGACTTCCTTCGAAAGCTAAACGGTCGGCAGCTTCGTTGCCAGAGATTCCGCAGTGCCCGGGAACCCAACAGAGAATTACGTTTTTGGAAACAGCCTGTTTTGATATTTCAGCAACCCATGGATGGGTGTCGTTGTTTGCGGCAGCGGCCGTGAGGACACTAGCCGAGTCGGAGAAAATGACGGTAGGTTGATTGATGGTGCAGTAGTTTTCTAGTGCGATTTTAAGTGCGAAGGCTTCGGCACTGTATACCGAGCAAGCAGACGGTAGCGGGAGTCCCTCACGTTTGTTTTCATTGTAGATTCCGTAACCAACCTGTCCATTCAGGCTTTTTGATCCGTCGGTGAACACTTTGTTATAGGAAGCGTACAACCGAGTTTGGTGTTCAAGAAACTTGGGAAGCACATTCTGAGATGGTTGTCCGGCTCTAATGATTTTGAGTAGGCTTAAATCGATCTTGGGTTTTTTGCAGTTCCAGGGGCGTAGCCGAGGGTCAGAACGGACACATATATTTGGTAGAGCAATAGAAAAAAGTTGTTGCAGAGAGTCTCTAGTCCTGACCACCATAGGTGCGTCGCTGGGTCGGTTGTATGACAACCATCGGATTGTTTTTGCCGTAAGAGCTTGGGTTATGACATTTTCGAAAGGTTGTAATCCACTTTCTGCCATCAGAGAGATGATAGGGCTAGATTGGAAGGCTGCGCTTATGGTACGAACTCCTTGGTTGTAAGCAGGTTCAAGAATTTTGGTCACCTTGTCTCCGCCTCGGCTGAATAATCCTACTCCATACAAAATTGATGGCAGCAACCAAGCGCGTAGAAACCTTTGAAGAATGGGACGAGATGCGGAACCACAGTTTTGGCTCAGGATTTTTAGTATGTTGAGCTTGTTCGTACAGTTCTTTCGAACCCGATTTGCGTGTCCAATAAAGTTAAGTTTGTCGTCTACAATAACTCCAAGGATTCTTGCTGAGTGAACCAGTCCAATGTTGTTTCTGTCCAGTAATAGAGGGGGTAGACGGCTCAATCTCTTGCGGTTTGGCCCAAAGTGTAGTAGTTTAGATTTTTCGGCAGAAAAGGAAAATCCTACTTCCGGTGCCCATTTTGATAAAGCTTCTACAGCATTTTGAAGTTTTTTTCGCGTAAGTTTTGCGAAGGAGGACTTGGCTATGAGAATGATGTCGTCCGCAAAGATGAGTGTTTGAGTGTTTTCTGGGATGACATTAAAAATGTTCTGCATCGCAACTAGGAAGAGAGTCGGAGCGATGACGGATCCTTGAGGAATCCCTTCGTGAATCATTTTCGTTGTTGAAAACTGGCCGTCAATGAGTACTTTAAATTTTCGGTTTTCTAAAATTATTTGGCATCACTGGCCTACAAAACGGACGCTTGTTTTTTTCACTCTTCAAATTTTAGCTTATTTCTGCCTTTAAAACAGTTTTTAACTATTGTAATTGGAATAACTCGATATTTCAACGATTAAGTTATAGGCGCGGAGTGTTATTTCAACAATCTACATAGTTTTTGTGGAAATTCACTGAAATTGTTCTGCTAAGTTGAACCTAACCTTACTCTCGAACTTGACTCTGTTTTGGTTGCTGATGTGCCATTGAATTCAGCAGTGTGAAGTCGTCGATTTGTGCCTGTGTACTGTGTTACCGTTTGTTTCTGTTTGTTTTGTCGAAATGAGTTCCGATAATATTTGCTGCTGCTGCGGCCGTGACTTTCCTCCCGTGCCTAGAGGCTCGAAGAAGCTGAAGAAGAAACAAAATGATTCGATTTCCATCGGATGGGTCTGTTGTGATATTTGTGAGGGTTGGTACCATACGTCTTGTGTTAAAATAAGTGATGCACTCGTGTCGGAACTACCCAACCTGCTGTTCTCTTGTGAGAAGTGTTGCGTTCGAGGCAGTTTAACACCCAAAGATGTACCAAGACCTACTGTCGATCTGGAGCTGATTGCGAAACTTGAAACGCGTATTGACAATATCACCACCGATATTCAGAAATTAAGTGCTGAGCTTGATTCCAATCGTGTCAACTACAAGAAGCAATGGGACCAGCTGAAAATCCAGATTAAAAACATCAACATCAACCGATCTGAAGGTGAACGTGCATCAGAAACTAAACTGCTCAATAACATTAGTGAAAAACTAAATATCATCGAGACTGGAGCGAAACTCGCCGACGCCTGTACAGCTAATGTGAATAGTCGAAGACTAGCTGTAAACCGAATCCCATACAACTCCGGGGAAAATGTTAATTCCATTATCGAAAAAGTCTTTCTTACTCTTGGCGTACCTGGACTCTTCTGTAACGTAGTGAATTGTTTCCGATTACCCGTTAAACCGTCCAACTGGTCTGACCGTACACTGAGTCCCACCATCCTTGTTGTTATGGATCATGAGGAAAATCGCAACACAGTACTTAAACATTACTATCAAAAGTTCGAGGAAATGAAATTATCAGCTCTCAACAATCGAACTCCCCTCAATTATCGCTTCACATTGAATGAAGTTCTATCTGCCTCTTCTTTCCGTATTCGTAATCTTGCTCTTCGGCTCAAGCATCAAAAAAGAATTCAATCTATCTTTATACGTAATGGTAATATATCGGTTAAACTCCCAGGACAAAAACGTTACTGCTCTGTAAAAAATACTGATCAGCTACTACAACTGATCGAACCCACGAACTCGGCAGAAAGTCCCAATGAGTCATCTGTATTCTACGATGCGGAAAATTCCGACATTCCTGGAGATATCCTAACACACATTAACGAACCGACGACTTCTTCCTCTCTCAACCATGTCCAACTTTAACTGTTCTAATTTGCGTATTGGTCACTTAAATGTCCGTAGTCTTGAAAAACATGTAGATGAAGTTAAGCTTCTCCTCGATAAAACTCAGTATCATTTCTTCGGATTGTCAGAAACTATGCTAAAAGCATCAGCACCTGTTGGCCCAATTCGCATTCCATCTTATAATTTTATACGTCACTCCCTCACCACTAAAAACGAACGGCGCGCTAGAACGCATGGAGGATTGGGGTTGTACGTTAAAAAAGGCATAAAGGCTACACCTATCTTGAAATCCACTAACGATCCAACCACCCCCGCGAACCAAAGATTTGAATTTCTTGCTGTCCAGACAAAACTAAATTCTCTTAATATTTGTGTAGCTGTTATATATAATCCCTGCGGATCTAATCCGCTTTTTGCCAAGAGTTACGAACAATTTCTAACCGATCTGACAGCATTTAATTTTGACAGAATCTATTGCCTAGGTGATTTTAATATCAATGTGTCATCAAACCAACCTTCCGTCAACTTAAATGCTCTTAATTGTATTCATGCTACGTTTAATCTTACGATCTTACCCACATCTCCCACTAGAATAACCGAACACTGCGCAACCACTATCGATCTCATGATCACTGACTCTCCTCAACACATATTGAAAGCTAAAACAGCTACCGCTAACTCTATCTCTGACCATGAAATTATTTATTGCATAACAGACTTACGAGTACCTAAACCACCTCCACAGCGCGTGAAAGTGCGCAGTTTGGGAAGGATTGATGTTACGCAGCTACACTTTGACTATCAAGAACTCGATCTAACACCATTTTACAATACTCACGATATCGATTACAAAACCTCTTATCTAACATCCCAGCTAAAATCTCTTCTCGATATTCATGCTCCCGAAAAAACTATAACTGTCCGTGATAAACGTACTCCTTGGATCACTAATGAAATTGAGCGAACAATTGCGCTTAGAGATTTAGCGTACTCTCTCTATGTTCGTAATCCGAACCGGTTTAAAGGTGATCCTCAATGGATTGATTATAGTCGTATCCGTGACAGAGCAAAAACCCTAATATCTCAAGCGAAAAGACGCTATGCTGATAGGTGTTTCTCTCGTGACATGCCAGCCAAACAACTATGGTGTAATTTGCGCAGAGAGGGAATTCATAATAGTTCCAAAACAAACGACACAAGTCAAGACTTCAACGCAGACGTGTTGAATACTTTTTTCACCTCTGGACATTTACAGCTGTTACCACCGTCTACTTGTCTTCCACTCCTTAGTGATGACATACACTCTAACAATATGAATAACCGATTTGACTTTCAAAATACATCCACCAATGAGATTTGCAAAAGACTTTATGAGATCCATTCCAATGCAATTGGCTCAGATAGCATCCCTATCAACTTCCTTAAACTATTGTGTCCCTTCATCCTACCAGTATTGTGCCACCTTTTTAACAGTATAATAGCTTCCGTAACATTTCCAAGTACATGGAAGAAAGCTATCGTGACTCCTATCCCGAAAATAAGTAATCCTACGGCTGCTAAAGATTACAGACCAATAAGCGTTCTTCCAGCCATGTCCAAAATACTGGAAAAAGTACTACTGGCACAAATAACAGAACATCTTAACCAACACGATCCTCCTCTCCTTGCTAAACATCAATCTGGTTATCGTAAAGGTCACTCAACTACAACTGCCTTAGCCAAGGTGACACACGACATACTCAGTAATCTCGACAATGATCATTGCACAATATTGGTTCTTGTTGACTTCTCGCTAGCATTCAACTGCGTCAATCATCGATCGCTAGCAAGGAAGTTGATATCCGAATTTTGTTTCTCGTCACCCGCATGTAATCTCATATCGTCTTTTCTCACGAACCGATGTCAGGTCGTGCGCTGTTCTAATGCGACATCAGCTGAACTACCACTCACAGATGGTACACCCCAAGGCTCATGCCTGAGTGCCTTGCTCTTCAGCTTATATGTAAATAGTCTCCCTACCATCCTAAAATGCAGCTATCAACTCTATGCAGATGACTTACAAATTTACATAAATGGTCCTATATCTGAAGTCGATCAACTTGTCCGAACCATCAACGAAGACCTGGCGAGAATTGAGCTGTGGAGCAAGAATAATTATCTCTCACCCAACCCCAGTAAGACCCAGGCGATTGCCTTCTCCAAACGAGATAGTATCAGTCCTAACATTGACATTATCTTCTGTAATCAAACCATCCCTCTGATGAAAAAAGTGAAGAACTTAGGACTTACAATGGATCACAACTTGAATTGGACCGACCACGTGAATAGTATTTCATCAAAAGTCTTCCTCACTCTCAGAACTTTCCGTAAATTCCAATCCGTTCTCACTGTTCCAATTCGTTTGAAACTGGTCCAATCTATTATTGTCCCTATTTTCTCATACTGCGATACAGTTTACTTCCCAGGTCTCTCAGCAGCCTGTAAAGACCAGCTGCTAAGGTGCTACAAGTCTGCGGCAAGATTTGTCTTCAATCTGAAACGAAGGGAGACTACAGAGACCACCAGAAGACTTATACTTGGCTGCGATCTCCTTGAGAACTATCGGAGGCGTATATGTTGCTTCATGCGCCAGGGTTACGACCAAAAGCTACCTGCATATCTCCTTTCTCACCTCCAGCGAGGGAGGAACGAGCGATCTAAATGCTTCATCATCCCCCAACATACCACAACCTCTAGGAAGAGTATACTGGTGTATGGCCCCTCCTGTTGGAACAACTTGCCTTTGGCGACAAGACAAACCAGCTCGCTAACAACCTTCAAGACCGCGTTGAACAGAGCTACATAACGCAAATATTATATTCGTTATCAAAACATTTATTAATATTCCACGCGTTTTGTGACACAAGTGATTTCCTTAACCTGAACTAATAGTTAATTGTAACCGACAGGCTGCGTTAAAGTTAATAAATTACAAATTACAAATTACAAATTAAAAAAACTCTTAATGTATTTTCCCATATTTCCGACAATACCCCACCGTTTTAAAGTTGTAAGGATGCATCCACGATTAACTTTATCAAAGGCTTTTGATAAGTCCAACAGTAAGCATTCAGTGTGCATATTTTTGTCTAGTGCATCGTTTAATATACATTCCAGAGTCCCCAGGTGATCATCCGTAGATAAGCCAGGCCTGAAGGCGAATTGACGAGTGTCCAGTAAATTTCTTGTTTCTAGAACTGTACGTAATCTGAAATTTACCATTTTTTCTAAAATCTTGCCTATGCAATCTAGTAGTGTGATCGGTCGGTAGCTACTTAACAAGTGAAGATTTTGGTTGGGTTTGGGGATAGGGATTACCAGTCCTTCTTTCCATTTTTCGGGGCATGAGCCTGATTGCCAGATGTTGTTGTAAAGTTCGAGCAATCGGAGCTTCCCTATAGGTGGAAGGTTTTTTAAAAGCGGATACCCAATACCGTCCGGGCCAGCTGAATTTCCTTTCATTCTCCGTAAAGCTGACTCGAGCTCAGTAAAGGAGAAGGCGGTGTTATAATCGAGGCAGATGTTGGTGTCGAAGTTAGTGGTATTAGGTTGAATTGATGAGTTGGGAGATGCAGAGATTGACTGGAGTTGGTCCCCAAATGCTTCGGCTAAGCTGAGAGGGTCGTTTGTGTAGGAGCTGTTCAATAGAATATGGAATTTACTGTGTCGATTTTGTCCATTGAGTCTTTTAATTTTGTCCCATACACAGTAAACGAAAATTACCGAGTTCGGTAATTCAGTTTACAGAACCTGCTCTGTAAATCGAAAAATTTCGGTAATTGATCAATCTGACGTCTGGTTTTTACCGAGTTCGGTAAATCGATTCTTGATTTACCGAAGTTCTTTTATTTTTATGTAAACAAATCGCTTTGCCGTAAATTTTCGGTAAAAAAGCACCGAAAACTGTAAACCAGTGTCGATGTCATCAGAAACGTCAAATTTCGAACGTCCGTTTCTGGCAGCTTTGAGTGCAACTGTCTCTCTCTGATAACCGCGATGTTTAACGATCGGTTTTATCATCTGCAGCAGCGGGAAGCTTGAAATAGCGATCGTCGCCATTTTTTTATTGCTTCGGTTTAAGTGTTTGGTTGATGTGTTATGAATTTGATTTCGTTTTTGAATTGTGATGATAATAATAAAATGGCCAAGTATAATACGGCTGGCAGATTGATAAAAAGAGAAGGTAGAAAGAAGAGTTAACTTTTATTTTTACCGCGGTTTGTTTATGTAGTGCCGTGAAGTACGGGATTCCTTTTTTTTTCAATACTCTTGGCCAAAGACGGCTACTTTCGATAGTGGACCAAGACCGACTATTAAACCGGATCCGATGACGATATCCGTAGAAACCTATGGGTAAGTTGGTGTTGTTTTCTAATTGAATGCCGTAAAGCGATATAAGATTTCCGTTTTTTTTGTAGTTTGTGTTTTCAGGCGGCTGGATGATTCATCCCGTGATAGCTTTCCGGATAACAATTAAAACTCAATTATAAGAATCGGACTGACCAAAATTAGAACTCACCGCTGATCGCATTTTTCTTTATTTCCAGTGTGAAATTCAAACATTCATCTCTTTATTGGAACAGCACCTTCCAATGTCGTAACCTTCCCAGAGAAGCGGAACAGCATCAGCTAGACGTCTTTTCGGATGAGTCCAGTAAGCAAAATCTTTTAAGTATTAAATTTCTAACTCCGATGAATTTACGGATATATTTTCATATTCCAAGAATGATGAATCAGAACCGCGAAAGAAAATTAAAGAATGCAAAAAAAAAAAAAAAATCGATGTCTAATTGCTTCCATTTCTTTCAGCTTACTTGGTTTATTTTGGCCACAGGAAGGATTTTCCCTACATGTTTTATCTTAGGAGAAACCGTGCTATACCTCGATTCTTGGTCCGAAGTCCCTTGCTGCTGATGGAAAAACCGTTCAAATCAACCATAAATGGCAGTAGTACTGGTGGTACTAAAGTAAAAGTAATTAAATGTTGCTACAGTGACGGCCGCCAAATATTAGGCAAGTACCTACTAATTTTAAAAGAACTCTCAAACTTCAAAATTCATTTGTTAAAAATCAAATTCGCACAGTGAACAATCGTTATCAATTAAAAATTGATATTGGCGACCATTGGCCGAATGAAATTTTTTATGAATTTTTTTACAAAATTAGCTAACAGCCTCCTTTCATAATTTTTCACAATTCATAATTATTGCATAAAGTCTCAAACCGGTCAAGTCAACAAGAAGTACACTTCGACGGCTGGTTCGTAAATTGTTTTTATCTATCAAAGTGATTTTTTCTATCGATGTAGCGTTCGTAATAAAACAAACTGTATGCAAACGCATTGGAAGGTGATTTGACATCTACCAAACAAATCGATTCAACACCAAAAAATCAGTTTAAGAACACGCCGCTAGATTCATAAACTAACAAACGAAACAGCTATGTATTTGGTACGACAGTGAATATCTTCTTTCATATTTACTCAATATTGCTAAATTTATTCACGATTCATTTCATTGTGTCGAATCATTTCATGAAATCTTCCGTGATACAACTTTTTATAAACCAATCCTGTGTTACGAGCGATTTCCGCACACGACCCACAGTCCTCCCCTTTACATTTTTGTTTGTTTATTTACTTTCCACTTTTGCGCGACTGCAGTGTTTTACGGGTGTTGACGGGTAGAATTTCATCTCTGGAGTCTTTCTCAGCATCAGTATTGTGTAGCGTCTTAGAAAAAGCAAGAAGCATAAACCTGAGCTTCGGGAGCGTAGAAGTAAGTTGTCCGGACAATAATTTCGTTTAATACCAAGGAGCAGCGTTACCAATGTTTACCTTTTTGCTTCCAGTTTCAAAGAAACCCAAAAATGCTTCTGGAACTTTCGCCTAGTAGGAAACTGATTCTCAAGGTGAGCGGAAACATTTCAGCTTTGGAAAAGGGTAGCGGTTCATCTGGCTACGTAATACATCCGGATGTGGTATTTTCTTCGCGAGTGGCTATTCCGGTAAGTGGATTTGGTTCTGGTGAAAATTAGGATACTGAACTACATGTTCTTTTCTGTATTCTTGTCCAGGGGAGCGTAAAAATACTAGAAGCGCAGAAAAAAGAACACCAAACCGACATCGGAAAGCCGATTTCATGCAGCACAATTCCGATACTGTCAGAAATGGAAACAGTATAAGAAACCTATTCATTTCATTCATCCGGCTACACCAGCAAAGCCAGCCATTCCTTTAACCACATTCGGAGCAAAGAAGGAAATCATGGTAGAAAGATAGGTTATCATCGATGGACCCCATCCCGGCTTAGTTCTGCTACAATTCCACCTTTCAACCGGTTAATAATATGGACAATAGTTGCTTAAACAGTGTGCAAAGATAAAAATGAGAATTTATGAAAATGTGTATGTATTTCTTGAAATCATTGATAATTTTTTTTTATATTTTTACATTAAATGTCATACTAACACCTTCATTTCCTCCATAGAAAGTTTTTCGATCAAATGAATAGTTTTTAAAATACACACGATTGTAATTGCCCGAATTCTAGATGACCATAGCCTTAATACGTACACTTTTAATAATAAAAAAAACTGATCACAAACACAATATCAAGTTGTTATTTACCCTATTTCAAACCATGATTGGTTATTCTATTTTTGTAGTTATTGCTGGAAAACACTTTCCGGTAGTGAGTAACTTTTCTTTTTACGATAAATAAAACTATACTTTTTATTTTTTTTTTTTTCCTTTCAGCTTATGATTCTTACATCTGAGCAGAATGTGCAATTTACTGTTCTATTGAAAAAATTGGATCGATCACGAAAAGGAAGAAACCGTCTCTGTATTCAGATGTTTCGCCATCAGGTTTTGAATATATATGGCGAATATGAGGCTGTGCACCTCAAGCCAAAAAACGTCAAACTACAACAACAACAGGTTTTGAATATATTAGCTTGCTATCCGTGTCGGTTCCATTATTACCCGGCAGTCCGGCGTTTCAACTTGGGGAGCATCACATTCGGTGACACCTAGAAGGAAATAATGGAATTCTTCAACCAACCAATGCACCTTTTCTTACTAGCACAGACTGCCGCAAATCCGGTGCAAGCAAGCCAGTTCGATATGGACAAAGATTTCGCCTTCCTGGATTTTGGTTCATCGTTGGTACGACCCAAGCCATGGCATTCGCTCCGAATTCATCACAATTAAGATATTCGTCTTGAAGTTGCCAAAGTATTCAAACATGGATCAATTTAATAAGCTACATTTTGAATTTGATCAAAGCCTTTAAGCCAGGCTGAATACTGTCACAGGCTACGCCTTTGCGGCATATGACCACACTCAGAAAAATACTATTATACATGCCATAAGATTCTCTTATGAAGTGGCGCCATAAGAAAAATCATTGAAATTCATAAGATTCTCTTATGACGCGAATGAATTCTGAAATGAACACTAACTTCAATGAGCGGTTTTTGCTTTTCATAAGAGGATCTTATGGAAACATGAAATGTCACGTATAATGATAAAAATTCAAGTTATTTGTTGTTTACTATTTATTTTTCGTCAAATTCGTTTGAAATAACATCATGGATGCACTATGCTCACCATCAGCAGTAAATCGACACCCGGTTCTAATAAAGTTTTTTTCCGCATCCGGTTCTTTGCGCTTTGTGCCGGTCAGTATACTGTATATGCTGAAAAGTAAACCAAAAATGTATTTTGAGTTTGCAAATATATTCAACGTTAGCAAAAATTGAAACTTAAACTAAAACTTACCATTTAAAATCACATTCAACTATGCACTTAGGAAGACATATAATTTAACAAGAGTTCTTTGGTTTTTGATGAAAAAAACTGAAGGAATTAATGAATGTGTTCATTTTATTTTCACAATGCCGTATCTTCTATTTTTCATAAGATGTTCCTATGAAACTTGTTAGAATTTCATAAGACTCTTATGAAAACCAATTTTGCACTCTAAAAAGTGGTTCATAAGACGCATCTTATGAACATTATAATAAGAATTTGCCTGAGTGCAGTAGTCTATCACTGATCAGTCTGTTCCAGGTAACTAGTTAAACATGTTTATTTCGCGTTTTCTGTGTTCGGGATTAGGTTAGGGTCAGGTGTTAGGGGTCAATGAAGTACCTAGCAGTATTCTTCATTTTGGACTTATATTTTAAAATCTTGATAGGATAGCCGCTAGCTACAATTAAAACCATGATGCAGCTTGTGCAGCATCAATTGCGATCTTTGCAATCAACTAGCATTACGACAATGTTAGGAACACTGTTAAAATAACGCTACCTTACCCTTTCGAGATTTTCATTTCCACAATCAATAAATTTTTCAATAAATTCATCATGTATTTCCTTTTCTTCTCTTCTGAAAATTCTCACGACTGTTAGTGAACTTTTTGTCGAATATGGATAAGCAAAAAACTAATATGAGGTTAGCTGAAAAAATGCAAAATTTTCGGTAATTTTTACTGAAACCCGTAAAACGTACGATTTTTTCAGCTTATGATGCAACCCGCATAACACAAGATGATTCGAGTATCCTGAAGACACTTCAAGCAAGAAATCTCAATTCTGAGGAACACAGATGGACATAAAAGGTTCAGTCGAATCGATGTTTTTGCCTAAAGCAGTGTCGACACGAGCCAAAAAATTTTTTCCAGAAGGCCCTTCCACTTTAGGCAAAAACATCGATTTGAATGAGTCTCTAATGTCCATATGCATTCCTTAGAATTGAAATTTCCTGCTTGAAGTATCTCTGGAAACTCCAATCATCTCGCGTTATGCGCTTTGCATCATATGTGGAAATTACCGAACGTATTACGGATTTCGATGAAAATTACCGAAAATTTTACAGTTTTCGGTAAATATTACTACCAATACGGTGATAATTACAGAAATTTCGGTAAAAATTAACGATATTTCGGCAAACGTCACCGGTTGTTCGGTAAATATTATCAAACTTTTTGGTATAACTTACCGGTATTTCGGTAATATTTACCTTTATTTCTGTAATATTCACCGGAATTACGGTAATAATTACAAGTATTTCGGTAAAATCTGACGGTTGTTCGGTAAATATAACCGAGCTTTTACTGTTTTTCGGTAAAAAAAATCACGGTATTTCGGTAAAATTTATGGATATTTCGATAGTAATTACAGGTTTTCGGTAAAAATTTAAGGTATTTCGGTAAACTCTACCGGTTGTTTGGTACATATTAACGAGCTTGTATAGTATATCGGTTAAACATTACCGCCTTTCGGTAATAATTACAAACATTTCGGCTAAACAATACCGGTTATTCGGTAATATAACGAGATATCACGTTGACAACTGTCAATAATTTGACAGATGATTAGCCGAGTTACGGTAATTTTTTACAGGAAAAGGTCTGTAACATCTGACAGCTGTCACATCTCTGCCATGAAAAAAATTACCGAACGGTTTAACGATTTCCACATGTTAGGATTTCGGTAAAAAAATTACCGAACTCGGTAATTTTCGTTTACTGTGTAGTTTAACTGCCGGTGTGTTTGGTTCGATTTCCTCTAAGAATTTAAGCCAACTTTCCAATTTAGCATTTTTAATAATTGCTCTTGCTTCAGATCGGGCTTGTTTGAATTCAGCTAGCGCGTTGGATTTACGGGGATCGTCATTAGTTAGACGTCGGAGGGAACGGAGCTTTTTCCGTCGTAATTTGATGGCATCCCGGACTTCTGGGGACCACCAAGGAACCGCAATCTTTCCTGGTTCGCCAGTCGTTCGCGGTATACATATTGAAGCTGAGTCAAAGATTATTTTGGTGAAGGATTCAACTGTGATGGGGATGTCTTGACTGAAGTGATTTTCAGTTAAGGATTGGTAGTTAGGCCAGTCTGCTTGTTCGTATTTCCATCTTGGTCTTGTGTTTGATTGTGGGGTAGATTGCTGAATCGTTATTTTGATGGGCAGGTGGTCGCTACCATGGGTGTCATCTAATGTATACCAGCCAAAATTCGGTCCAAGGGCCCAGGAGACCAGGCTCAGGTCCAAAGCTGACGTGTTCCCTGTAGAGGGATCTACGCGTGTGTGACTGCCATCGTTCAGAATAGTGAGATTGTGCGATAGGGCGAAGTTTTCTATGTATTCCCCTTTTTTGTCGGTGTGATAACTTCCCCAGTTAGTGGAATGGGCGTTCAGGTCTCCTAAGATGATCATAGGTGTTGGTAATTGTGCAACTAGGTTTTCCATTTCGTCGACAAGATCGTTAAAAGCCAGTGAGGGGGGAACATATAATGAGGCTACGGTGATGTCAAGAGGGGCGTGTAAACGAACACAAATGACATTTAGCGTCGATCGGATAGTTATGGGAGAAAAAGGTGTCCCTTTTTTAATAGCCAAACCAACGCCCCGGCGGGAGGGGCTTGTTACATCGTCTTTGAGGTGGAGCTCATAACCTTTAAGAGGGCTGTTACGGAAAGCAGTTTGTGATGCCATGGTTTCTTGCAGAGCAAATAATATGGGGGAGTATTTGAAAGCTAAAAGTTGCAATTCTTGAAGGTGAGATCGTATTCCACATATATTCCATTGTATGGCAAATTTGGTAATATTTTTCCTTGCTGGTATGTTTGGAGCCATTTATGTTTTCGTATGGATTTGTTATGTATTGGTTGGAGTGAATATAAGTGGAGAAAATTGACTTACCGACGTGATGATGGGTGGTAAGAGGGGGCGGGGTTTTGTGTTGTAGATGGAATTGGCTGTTGGGGATACCTGGTTCGATCGTTGGTCTCGATGGGTGGAGAAGGTGTATTTCGGTTCATATTCATTTTCTTCATTGTTGGACAGTTATCATCCAGGTCTGGGTTGTCATCAGGAGGTGTGTTCGTTCGGCCGCGTTTTGGAGTTGTTTGTGGATTGTTGATTTCAAATGAAGTGTCCATTAATGGGTTGCTGCAGGTTTCAGTAAGTGTGTCATCATCGTCTTCCTCATCTACTACGGGGTTGTGTTCCTTCTTCATGGCCATGATACGGGCTACCAGCTTGGAGTTCTGTTCTATCAATTCGGTGACCTGTTTTTCGAGTTTGAAGATGGTTTCTTGGGAGTTTATCTTTCCGAGCTCGGCTATTTGTCTTTCGAGTTGTTGTATCTTGCGGTCTTTGTCATCAGGAATTGATTGAGCTTTATTCAGGCGAAGTTGTAAGGTAGAATTTTTGGCTGCTTCCATTCGGGACTTGAACTGTCTGGTGGCTTCTGAATGGCTGATGCCAAGGTCGGTCCTAATACGAATTATTTCCTGCTCCTGTTTGTTGATTGGACAGCTGCGGTTTGTTGTTGGATGGGGGCCACCACAGTTATTGCAGTGAGGTTGGTTGGTGCAATCGGAGTGCGAAGGACTTTCCCCGCAGACCTGGCAGATTGTTTCGTTTGTGCATTTGGCTTTGGTATGGCCAAAGTTGCCGCAGTTCTGGCAGAGCATGGGACGGGAGTAGTACGGCCTAGTTGCGATTCGCAGATAACCGAAGCGAATATGGGTGGGTGGAACGGTTCCTCTTATGGTCAGCACGATGGAGTCCGACGGAAAAGATTTTCCTTGGAATTTTTTCACAAAACGGTAGGCTTTTATAACGCCCTCGTCTTCCAGCGCCTTTGCAAGATCGTCATCGGATAGATCCGACACTTCTCGGCAGGTCACCACACATTGGCAGGTATTTAAAGTGGGGTGGATTTGTACGGTAACAGGTGTCCCGTCGATTAGTTTATTGAGTTGCTGGAGTTTTTCCGACTGTTTGGGGTTTCGGACTCGTAATAGGTAATTCTTCCCTGCGTCAATGGCATTTGCGCCATCAATTCTACCAGCGGCAGCATCGATGGATTTCGCAATGATGAATGGGTTGGATGGAAGCTTGGTATTGGCATTT
Organism: Uranotaenia lowii; assembly: GCF_029784155.1. Classification (NCBI taxonomy): domain Eukaryota; kingdom Metazoa; phylum Arthropoda; class Insecta; order Diptera; family Culicidae; genus Uranotaenia; species Uranotaenia lowii. Next base: position 19,561,407 of record NC_073691.1, on the reverse strand, counting down.
GCGGGTTTCATCAATAGAAACTGAACGTCACCGTGAATTCTTTGCGGGTCCATCCAGATTGGGAGCGACCTTTGATTTGAGTTTCTGGGAGGGCCTGGTAGGCTGCCCCACGGCGGAACACTTTCCGCCATTTTGTTTGTTGGCGTCTCAAAAAATGGCTTCTTCTGAGTTTAAAACTTTGTCTCAATACGGTCAACAGATTGCCCCGACGGTGGCACGAAATCTGTTACGTGAAAGCTCCCGACGGTGATACTTTCACGCGCACGAACGCGACTTTATTTTCACAAGAAAACAGTAAGCTTTAGCAATTATTCTCAAAAAATCTCCTGAAACACGTCTTTACACAACGGTTGTCAAAACGAGAATCGTGAATTCCCGAATCAGCCATTTTGGCTATGTAGGCTATGCAACTATATGCAACTCATGAAGTTTGTTTACCAACAAACCACAGAAAAGCTGAGCAAAAAATAAACAAACTCATTGAGAGCCCCGCTCACTCCTCGCCTACTTACTGTGAAAGTCGGAGAACCTAGTGTATCTAAAGACCTTGGTTCACTCCGCTTCGATTTTAGACACGGAAAAATAATAAAAAGGTTAAAATTACGGAGATAAAAAGGTGAACGCTCGTGAAAGCCGAAAAGGTAACTTCTACTTCTTCGAGGTGAAACTCACCTCACAGCGAGGTAAAGTTTACCTAAATCGAGCTGGAAAAAAGATACAATTCACCGAGAAAAAAGGTGAATTCAAAAAAGGTAAATCTTACCTCGTAGTGAGGTGAAGTCACCTGAATTGAGCTGAATAAAAAAGTACAATCCACCTAGAAAAAAGTTGAATCAAAAAAGGTAAAACTTACCTCGTAGCGAGGTGAAGTTGACCTGGATTGAGCTAAACAAAACGGTACAGCTGTTCATCTTGAAAGAATGTAACAATTTACCGAACCCGTTTTTTGAGGTTAAGCTGTTTTGTCATTCAGGAACAAGTTTTGCTTTGTGCCCAATATGTGAAAATCGGAACAGAACGGTAAATGTTTTCTTAGATTTCTTTAATAGTGCTGGTTCTCGTCATAATACATTGCTTTTTTTACAGATTGACCGACATTCCGGAACATCCCACAGATCATTCCGGAAAAGCGGGACCTAACCGGATCAATCGAAGGAGTTAAGGATATGAATGTGAAGGATTGCAAGAGGATTCAGCGGCCAAGTTTCCTCGTAAGAAATCGAAGAAGGTGGCCGTGAGGAAGCAACAATAATTTTCTGCATTCCAACATTAATTATAAAGGTAAAAATCCCTATTATCTTAAATAAATACCAATTCTTGAACGAATTTTGTTTTATTTTTATTGAATAAACCAACCAAACCAGTTGAATTTACCTTTTAAATCAGTGGGTGGGGTAACGGTAGGCTTGCCAGATGGTTTTCAAAAAAAAAGCGGGACATTTTGAGAGAAAAAAGCGGGACACAGCCGAAAAAAGCGGGACATTTTAAAAAAATTGTTTAAAAAAGTCATTAAATGTATGTAACATATGTGAATGTTTTTTTTTTGCTACTCTAAAAGTGCGGTGCTTTTTTACTTGAGTATTATGCATGCAGAAAAAATCCAAAATATGAGCGCTTGTAATCATAGCAGCTTTGCCTACTAGCGACACGTCGCATACGTCGCGACGTTGAAAATAATAACGACGCAGCGCGAGTTTCCAAGGAGACTTGAAGCACGCGATTGATGCCCTAAAGAAAATTTACAGTAAATAACAAAAACAATGTTCGAATACTACATCGAAATCGCCTACTGGACTGAAAAAAGGAAAACAAACCAGCGAATGACAGGAATCCCGCTAGTAAAAAAGCGTCGCTAGTCCTCCTGTCGCTATTCGGTTTGGTGCTTTACACATAATATAAAGTTCTATAAATCAATAATGGAGGCATAGTTTAGTTTATATAAGATCTGCTTTCCGAACCAACGTCTTTATTTTCAAATTCAGACGCAAACATCGAACAAATTGAAGCTTTTCAATGCCCTTGCGTTGGTAAAAAAAAAGTGCGAACGACACAAAGACGTTAAAACAAATGTAGCACTTTTTGATACTGTTTTCAGTGTCCAAATGTTCAATTTTCAACACTGAACTGCTTAAAATTTATTTTGAATAAATAAAATGCTTTTTTACATTTATTTATATGTGATTTCCACTAGTTTTAAAATAGAAAAATAGTATGAGTCATAAAGCATGTCACAATGTGACACTGTCACATACTCAAATGGAGCTTGACAAAGAAAAATGCATAACAAATGACATATATTCAATTGAAAAGCAGTACTTCTTACAAATTTAAATGCAATGTCGTGTTTGATAGATAGAAATCTAACAATAATAGAAATTGCATAGAAAAATTTAAAAGGTCATTCCCAAAGAAATAAGGGATCAAAGAAAAAGCAAGCATCTAATTTGTGTGATGTGTAATTTTGATAAAGCAAAATAAGTCAAACGAAGGCCAACTTGTTTTTTTTTTCTATTTGAACACTTAGTTTAAAAAAAGCGGGACATTTCGAGTAAAAAGCGGGACGGCGGGACATTTTCCAAATAAGCGGGACATGTCCAGCTTTTGCGGGACGGATGGCAACCCTAGGTAACGGTATTATTTACTATTTTGCTAGGTGAACGCAAAAAAGGTAAAATTTACCTTTTTTCTAGGTGAATTGAAACAAGATAAAAATTACCTTTTTGATAGGTGAATGAAAGGTAAAATTTACCGAGAAAAAAATCACCTCGCAAAAAGGTAAATTTTACCTTTTTTTTATTTTCCGTGGATGGGAATGAGATAAAATATTTATTATTATGGCTGAAAAAGTTTAGCGTGTTATTTACATGCGTGATTCTTATAAGAAATTAGCTTGTTCCGAAAAATAAAGGATAACTGAAAATATCCAACTAGAACTATGCCTTGTATCGTACCAACTTGCGATCCGCAAACAAATGCGACCGGGAAGCGCAAGTTTCCGCTGAATCCCGCTTTGGCCGAGCGATGGTTCCAGGCTATCCGAGTCGGTTGTCAAGTAGTCAGTAGAGATTGGTGTGATTCCACAACAACCGACATCAGTTCCTGGGAAATTTGTGACAACCATTTCGATGATGCATGTCCAGCAGTTCCGGTTGAAGGTTACCAGGAACCATCTCTTTTTTTCAATGAGTAGAAAATAGCTCACAATTGATCTGGGAAGCTCTTAACTTATTTATTTTTTCCAGTGAAGGCACGGAAATATCTGTGGCGACATGTAGAATATGCTTGCAGTTTTTCAAAACGGACCATGTTTTAAAAGCTGATGACTATTTAAATCTACATTTACACCTATATAAAGAATTAGATGTTATTAGAAATACTTTAACAACACCTGAAACAATTTCCACATGTATATGCCTTGAATGCGTTGCGAAAATTGAGATCATCAGCGCCGTTCAGTTATTTTTCAAGCATTCGACTGAATCGAAGAATGTGCTTCGTGAGCATATCAGCCATGAAATTGAAAATGGCCTTACTGCTGAAAAATCCGAGGAAACAGATTTACTGATAAAGCTGGAAATACCGGCTGTTGAAATTGAACCCGAATCGGAAATCCAAAACAAAACAGATCGAAGCACATACGACGATAGAAACTGGAGAAGTCCTCGTGGTACTCGGAAGAAATTATTTTCTTGTGATTTTTGTGAAAAGAGGTTCACTACAGAGAGATATGTGAAATTTCATAAGAAAACTTGTGGAAAATCTATACAAAGCTCACTTCAACTTGAAGGAAGTACATACAAAAATAAAACTGTCATAAATCAAGAAACAAGAAACGATCAGAGTAAATACTGTTGTTATAAGTGTTCCAAAAGGTTTACGCAGAAAAAATATCTTAACCTGCACATACGAGAGAAACATGAAGAGGGAGTTATCAATCGACAGACTCACGAGTGTCTGATCTGTGAATTCGAGTATCGCTTGGGCTCGGAACTGGAGTCCCATATACACAGGGATCACGCCAGCGAAATTTACCCGTACTTTAGATGTAAGGAGTGTCGTAAAAATTTCACCTCTCAGTTTTATCTAGCTATGCACAACCAGATGCATGGACAGTTATCTTAAATTGTCTAATCGATCGGTGGAATTGACAAATTATTATTCGGTCATGGTATTTCATAGAGCTTTCGTTTTTAAGAACCCAACTAATTAACATACGAAAGCTACAATAAAAGTGAAATAAATTTTGTTTTATTTAAGTATGTATATAATTCTTTTCTCCCGAAAGCTATGAGTATCATAAGAACTCGGAGAACTAGAAATCAAACTTTTAATTCTAAACTAGTAAAAGTTCTTGAGTACTTACCTTAATCTCTCTTTGTCATCTTATCAGTGATAATTCAATTTGGAAAATATCGAACAAAATATATTTTTCACTGTGAACTGTCATCTGATCCAAAGTTCCGTTCGTCAATTGCAGATTCCGTGACACTAGTCGGCCGTCCTACCGTTTGATTAGTGTGCTGTCTCTTGTGTCTCTCCAAACTCTGAGAAGATTTCAACATTCTCTTACAGATTCCACATTCGAATCCGGGGGTCTCGCTATGAACATTTCTGCAGTGATTTCTTAAATTTTTTAGCGTTTTAAACATTTTGTAACATATGGCACATTTGAATTTACGCTCTATTTTATGAGCGTACCCGTGCTGGTACAGCATGATCTGTGTAGCAAAAGTTTTTGAACACACGCGACATTCCAAAAATGGGTACGACTCTCCGGCATGAGCGTCCTGGATGTGTTTTGTCAGCTGTCCACCGTTAGGTAATCTATTTTGGCAAAGTAAGCACACGTAGCGATGTTGGATACGCCTTTCATTCTTGTGGATTTGTCTGACGTGTTGAACGAGATTGTTTTTATATTTGTATGTGCTGTTGCATTCCGGGCAGCGAAAGGGTCTATCCACATCACTAAGAATTCTGCTCGGAGGTGCTTCTGATTCCGCAACAAAATGCAATGACTCGGTTTCCTTGTGGGGACTCAAATGGAACACATAATTGTGATCTGAAATCAACCCAATATCTGATGCTTCAGTATTTGCCACAGGCATCACCCTGGTTGGGTGCTCTAAATATTTGATCTTTGGTTCACGTTCGACCCAATCGATTTCCAAATTCTTATTTTCAGTCATTTCATCAATAGTTAGTTTAAGAAAATTCAAAGATG
>NC_073691.1:19530686-19555686 GCF_029784155.1 Uranotaenia lowii | reverse complement strand
TGTTCGAATCACGAAAGAACACTTGAAGAGATTTGATTATTTCAACTTTAACTGCGCATTCCATGCAAACAAAACCAGTCAGATCCCCATCCAAGGCTATTATTGTTCGAATAGTATTATTATCTGCTAAACCTGGCAGAATTAGTTCAAGCCTTGTTATACAGTTTGAACTATAAAATCGTAAGCACATTCTGCACGACGCAACTGTTGTATTTTCTCCTTCGCTGAAATCAAAGAAAGGATCAATAAATAAAATTATAACAAACATAATTCTTGTTTAGAAACCTGTTACGAAATATCGTTGGCTCCACGTAGAGAACGTTCTGAAATTCGTTGTCGGTGCCTTGATTGAAATGGTCCTCACAAATTTCCCAGCAGCAGAAATCATCATAAGAGCTCAATGGAACGAAGCTTTCCAACTGGCAACCAACCCTGATGGCCTCTAACCAACGGTCGACTAGCGCTGAACTCACAGGAAAACGGCGCATTCGACGGTTTATTATACCGTTATCACATGTGGGGACAATGCACGACATGATTTTGAGTTCTTGCGTATATTGTCTAACGGGCGGTTATTTTCTTTTTTGCTTAATGTTTACGATAGCAAGACCATAAGGATTCATTCAGCCTGTGTAGTGTAAATGTTACTGAACCTTTTTCATGTCGACCTATTTTAAGATCGATATCAGCTATCCGAAAAATAACCGAATATTGGCGCAGGCAGTTTCTCTCCAATAAATTAATTGTAATCTTTTCCTAGTATTGAATGTAATGTAATAAACACAAAGATCTACTTTTTTTTCAAATCACTTGAAATCTTCTACTTCCAATGCTGAAAGGCTTACGCGACAATCTTGTGGACTTTTATAACTGAAAAGCTGAAACGGGTCTGCATGACTTTCGACGGTGATTTCCCAAACATTCTTTTGTTTTGTACTTTTTCCCGCAAATATCGCATTCAAATTTGCGTTCATTCGTGTGTCTCTTGATGTGAACCCGCAGAGAGCTTTGCGACTTCAAGGCTTTGCCGCACACATTACAACCGAACTTACGCTCGTCCGAGTGTCGTGCAAGGTGGATTTTTAACACGCCTTTTGTGTTGAATGTTTCGTGACAAATATCACATTCAAAGTTGCGTTCGTTATTATGCAACGCCATGTGCAAACGTAAATTGACGTTCTTTGCGAAATCTTTTCCGCAGATTTGACATATGAAAAGACGTTCGGTGCTATGAGCATTAGCTTGATGTTTGGTTAATTGGTACTTTCTGCAAAATTTTTTTCCACATTCATTGCATTCGAAGCTGACACTACGTTCTTCTTCAGGCAATGCTTCCATATGGGTCTGACGATGGACTTGCAATCTTTTTTTAGCACTGAACGATTTACTGCAAATATCACATTCAAAACACTGATCTGAGTGATGTATAGCAGTATGATAATCAAGACGACTTTTTATAATGAACTTCTTATCGCAGTATTGGCATTCGAAATCTCGCTCATCGGTATGAATTTTTTGATGATATTTTAGTGAATATTTTGTTATGTATTTTTTGTGACAAATCTCGCATTCGTAGTTCCGTTCATTTGTATGCAACCTACGATGATCCAGCATTTTGTATCGAAATAAAAACAATTTGTGGCATATGTCGCACTGATATTTTCCATTTGTATGCCATGAACTGTGACGAACTAGCCGCATTCGACAGGAGAATGTTTTCGTACAATCCTTGCATGACAGATAAGGATATTCTTCGCTACCGTGATCACGCTTAATATGACTGTCTAAGTCGGATACCTTCAAATGCTTAATTTTGCATAACTCACATTCATAAATCATCTGTCGAAGAGGCTTTGATGTTGAATGTTTGTGCCATCTGTGCCGGTTAAGTTTATGTTTTGTTGGGTAACATTTATCACATTGCAAGCAGTTGAACGATTCAGTAGCTGTAGGTTCATTTTCAAGTTTGTCTCCGTGGTTTTCGAAACTAGAAGCAGATTCAACAGATGGTTCGGGTTTGTTAATTATTACATCGCTTACAATTTCTGTTTCCTGATCGAAGTCGGTTGTTCCATCATCTGGAATTTCATCTTTTATCGTCACTTCACTGGATTCCAGCTCTAACTGTCGATCTTTTTCTGAGAACGAGCCTCGAGAAATACCATTTCCAATTTCAGATTTTAGGCTATGATCGTGAATAATCAAGCTGAGCGATGTGTCAAGATATTCTAAACGTTTGTAATTGTGTTCGAAGAATGAAAAAACCGATTGCAGTACATCCAGTTTGACAGCACATTCCAAACAAATAAATTTGGATAGAATTTCACTCGAGGCCATCAACTTGTCGATTGACCACCAACCGAACAATTCAGAAGATCGCAAATCCATATAGTCCTTATAATCTGTGACTTCATTTTGCTGAAAAAATTGTAGGCAAAATCGGCATGACCTTACGGACAAGGATTCCCCTGAGCTAAAAGTATAACAAATCATTAATTTGGTGTTAAGATTTTTACTAAACACAAAACCACCTTACCTGTTGCAAAATCGTGATGGTTCTAGATACCATCCGGAAGGGAATCGAGGGTTGTCTTCATCGAAGTGGTTGTCGCAAATATCAAATGATGCCCAATTTTCCGAATCCCATGGAATGCATTGCTGCTGACAGCCGACCTCGATGGCCTGAAGCCATCGCTGGGCTAGTTCCGGATGTCGAGGAAGCCTCCGCATTCGGTGACTGGATTGCTCGATGCCACAGGTCGGTACAATGCAAACCATCTTAAATATAGTTGAATTCAACCAGTTGAACCGATATGGTAAACAGTTCGATTCGATTACCTCAATGTTTTAACATAAAAAAAAACATACACTGTAGTCTACGGTTATCTAAACATTGATTTGTTTAACTGAGCACGGTCGACAAATTATGAGTATTTTTCAACCATAAATTATTACTTTTTAACCATAAATGATTACTAATGATGTCTATTGCTGACCCAATTCTTTTTTTTTTTTTTTTTTTTTTTTTTTTTTTTTTTTTTTTTTTTTTGTCCGGGATTTTAAGCATCTATGGCTTATTCATCCCATTCTCCTCCGTGGCTAGTGGTTATATTTCATTAATTAACTTTGTATTTTTGAGGAAAGTTAGCAGACGTTTTTCTTCTTGTGGGCAGTTTGATAGGATTTGTCGAATATTGATAGCCAGGTTGCAATCAAGCCGGGCTTGAGCATAGATGTCGCAGTCTGTGAGGATGTGCTTGATGGTGTTCTGTATGTTGCAGCTCGGACAAATTGGAGGGCCGGATCGGTCGAAGAGGTGAGAATGGGTTAAGCGGGTATGTCCTATTCGGATCCTTGTCAATGCGACTCTTTCGATCCGGTTTGGCTGGTCAGTCCATCTCCTGGTACAGTTTTTGATCTCACGTAATTTTGGAAGCCTATTTTGATTCCACTCGATGTCCCATGCTAGTTGGATGCCGTTTGTAATGTTTCTGTATGCGTCCTTTTGAGGGATGGGAATATCAGGTGGTTCCAATTTAGTGCCTTCTTGTGCCAGGCGATCAGCGGCCTCATTCCCAGGAATACCAGAATGACCTGGTATCCAGGTCAGTGTGACGTTTTTGCTGACTGCCCGATCTGATATGGATGATATCCATGGATGTTTCAGATTCCCCGCAGCGACTGCTTTAAGAACGCTGGCTGAGTCGGAGAATATTACTGAGGGTCCTGAATCTGGGCAGGAGTTGTTTAGTGCATCGAGTATTGAATATGCTTCTGCGCTAAAAACAGAGCAAGCAGATGGTAATGGAAAACTCCTGTTGTGTTGTTGATCGAAGATGCCACTTCCAACCTTCGAGTTTTCAGTCTTCGAACCGTCAGTGTAGATATGTGGTATGGACTTAAATTTACGCTCAACTAAGTGGCGGAAGACAGGCTGTACGGTCGTTGAGGGTTGCCCAGCTTTTATTTTGTTAGCTAAGCTGAGATCAATTGTAGGGAGTTTTTCGTTCCAGTATCGAAAAGGCTTGTTCATTCGGTTGCAGATATCAGGAAGGGTTATGTTGCAATGGTTCTGAAGCATTGTATTAGTTCTAGCTACTAGTGGGGAATCTCTAGAGCCACCAGTGGCAAGCCATCTCAAAGATTTGGCAGTCATATTCTTTGTGATGAGGTATTTGAAGGGTAGTTGGCCACATTCAGACATCATGGAGATAATAGGACTGGTTCTAAATGCGGAACTGATCGTTCGAATACACTGATTGTACAGGGGCTCCAATTTATTTAGGAGAGTAGACTTTGCTCGACTAACAAAGCCGAGTCCGTACAGTATTGATGGTAAAATCCAGCCATGTAGAAAGCGGAATAGAGAGTCTCGATGTGCGGAGCTGGTGTTTTTGCAGAGAAATCGGAGTATATTCAGTTTGTTGATGGAATTTTTGCGAACTTGGTCAAGATGCCGTTTAAAGTTCAGGCGATCATCAATCCAAATGCCAAGCAGTCTAGTTGAGCGAACAAGGGGTATGGTTCCACCACAAAGAGTGAGAGGTGGAAGTTTGTTTAGTTTTCTGCGGTTTGGGCCTAGGTGTAGGAGATTGGATTTGGTGGGGGAAAATACGAAACCGGTTGCAGGTGCCCAGTTTCCTATTATATTAAGGGCATTTTGTAGTTTCTTACGAGCGGAATGGATAAAGGGTGCAGATGAAAGGAGTAGGATGTCGTCAGCGTAAATCATGGTTTCAATGTTGTTAGGAATATTTTTAAAAAGGGAATCAATAGCTATGATGAACAGTGTGGGTGCAATGACAGACCCTTGGGGAACACCGGAGTGTATGGTCTTTGACGATGATCGGAATCCATTTATAAGGACTTGGATGGAACGGTTCGACAAAAAGCTCTTGATATATAGGATCATACGTCCATTTATGCCCCATTCAGAAAGAGTTCGGATGAGCATCGTTCGATCAACTCGATCGAAGGCTTTTGAGATATCTAGCGACAGAATTTCCAGATGACTACCGTCTTCTATAGTTTCTTCCAGAATGGATTCAAGGTGACAGAAGTAGTCATCGGTAGAGCGACCTGGACGGAAAGCGAATTGTCGGTTGTCCAGACGCTGATCTTTATCAAGAATGGCCTGTAAGCGTCGGTTAACCATACGTTCCATGATTTTACCGGAACAATCCAGTAGGGTAATAGGTCTATAGTTATCCAAGTGGTGGGGATCTAGTTTTGGTTTAGGTATAGGGATTACAAGGCCATTCTTCCAACAATCGGGAATTTCACCTTCTCTCCAGATTTTATTGATAATTTGTAGGAAGATTAGTTTTGCTGAGAAAGAGAGATTTTTTAAAAACGGATAACCAACCTCATCGGGACCAGCAGAGAGACCCTTGACTTTCTTTAGGGCAAACTCTAGTTCTTCGAATGTGAAGTCGAAGTTGTAGTCTTGGTTGTGGTCATCGGATGGAGTGGTGATGTTAGGGGGAAAATGATTTATAGGGGATGAGATTATTGCTGAGAAGTGTGTACAGAAGGCTTCGGCAAGGAGGGGTGGGTGCACCAGAACACCAAAGTGCGTGAACTGCGGAGGACCACATGCTGCCATCAACCGATCCTGTCCGAAGCAACAGGAGGAACAAGCAATTGTTCGGATCCGCGTTGACTTGGGAATTTCCCAAGGTGCTGCCATTAAAGAGTACCAGAACCGACGTGCTGCTGCAAGAAATCCCACATCAGTCCAATTGCGTCTGGAAGCTGCCAAAACCGCCAACCTCAACGACGAGAAAGATCTCCGTATTCAACAATTGGAGAACCAGATCGCCCAACTTATGGTCTTATTGAAAAAACTGCAAACAAACAACCAAGTAGTCGCTGATACCGAGGAAGACACAACAGACTCAGACGAAACTATGATCTCCGAAACCAGCACAGCACCATCCACTCCCAAACGGAACAGGAACAGAGAATCGTCCGAAGAACGTAGCCCCAAAAAAGATGCGGAACCGAAAAAGAAAAAGCCTCTCTCGCCGAATAAACCTCAATCTGCCAACCAACGGAAATCGCGGAATCCTACATAGCCTCGCATCTTTTCAAGGTCGGTGAGTAAAGGAAAATGCATTATTGTTTTCTGCAAAAATGGCCTCCCCTCATATTTCCCAAATATCCTCAGACCATACTCCCCCACCAGATAATAACATCCTACTCACCGCCTCATCAATAAATCCCAATCTCTCTACCCCATCTCCTAATCCTACACCCAACAGAAATCCTACCTCCAAAAGAACCTGTAATTTGGCAATCCAATGGAACGCACGTGGCCTCATATCCAGACTCCCAGAAATTCAGCTAATAACATCCAAATATACCCCTATCGTCATAGCCCTACAAGATATTCTAACAAACAATGCTGTCTCTCCCAACCTAATCAAAGGGTACGATTTATATTCCGTAACAAGCCCTACACGCGATATAAGGCAGGGTGCTGGACTAGCAATACAAAACAATACCCCCCACAAAATCATAAACATCAACTCTACTCTTTACACCATAGCAGTAAGACTGCTTTCCCCTCTCGATATTACCGTCGTTTCCCTTTATATCCCTCCTTGTATGAGGTATTCAGATTTCTGCGACCAACTTAACAATCTTATCCCTCAAATCCCTACCCCTTTTCTGATCATGACTGATCCTAATGCTCATTCCACAAGTTGGGGATGTACCTACACTGACAACAAAGGATCGTATATCGAAAACATTATCTCCTCTAAAAATCTTACCCTATTAAACAATGGCCTTCCCACACGCATTGATCCTTCCAATGGTAACACAACAGCTTTAGATATCACAATCTCATCCTGGGAACTGGGATCTAAGTTGTCATGGAACATCCTCGATGACTCCCATGGGAGTGACCACTGTCCCATACTAATAAAACTACAACACACTACTCCTGACCCAATTCTAGCGATACGTGCTATTTTTTCGCATATTATCAATCTGACGCCTTACTATTCTCATTCGCCTGATTGCATCCATTGAAATATTTGATGAGAATGTGACTTTTTCGTTTTCTTCTAAACATCTGAAGAAATAATCGTTATAATTCAAATTTTCAACCTACTGTTCGGAATTTCTATAGAGGCAACACATGGATTTGGGATTAGAAAAATACATGGGTGTATTGAACGGAATTCAACTCGAAGGCATTTTACTTCAACTCAATTGGATCTTAAATACCCATAATAGTTTAGTTCGCATTTATCGATGCGTATCTAAATGTTTCTGCAAGGCCACCTCCGTCTTGAAGGAGCGAACGCACAGGTGACAGACGAACTTGTTTTTCCGCTCGGTGAAATGCACTCCCGTCCGATGTTGGCGCAAATAATCCATCGACTTGAACATCTTGCCACACAGCTCGCATCCAAAGATATTAGCTTCCGCATGGACCGGTGCGTGCTGACGTAGGTTGTCCCCTGTTTTGAAGGTTTTGTCACAAAGTTTACAGGCAAAGTTGCGCTCATCAGAATGCACCCGCTGGAAGTGTTTTCGGGCTATATTCGATGTGTTGAAAGTTTTACTGCACGCCTCACATTTATACCTTCGTTCGCTGGAATGGAATATGGAATGTCTACGCAGACTGGACTCCGTTTTGAAACCTTTTTGACAAATTTTGCACTCAAAAGGACGCCCTTCTGCATGCACATCTTGAAGATGTGCTTTTAGTCGTCCACGCGTTCCAAAAGGGCGGTCGCAAATCTGGCATACAAATTTATCCGTGTGTACGTTAACATGCCGCTGTAGTACAGATTTGTTGATGAAGGTCTTAGGACAATGGGGACATCTCAATAGTGGATATTCCACTTCAGCGTGGACTTGTTGAATGTGTTCGTTCAGATGAGGTAATCTGGCAAATTTCTCTCCGCATATCAAACATGTCTGTCGCCTATCAATTGCATCCGTGTGCTTGAGCCGCACATGCTTTGATCGATAATCACTCCTCGTGAAGGTTTCATCACACTCCGGACACTGGAATGGACGTGGATCATTGTGCACATCCTGTGAGTGCTTTCCCAGATCCTGAAAACGCTGGAAGCTCTTGTTACAATGTCTGCACTTTATCAGGGACAGTTTGCATGTCACACAAGTTTTAATGTGATTAAGCAGTTTAGCTTCGTCTGGAAAAGTTTTACCGCATACGCTGCGGATAGCATTCATATCTTCCAGCAAATCATTTTCCTGTGTGAGTTCAGCGGAATCTTCATCCGAGTTGCATCGATCCTCGGTCTTTCCATCTTTTTTCCCAAAAGGATCTGAGGTCTCGATTTCCGAATCTACCCGCTCCACCTTTATATTAATCTGCTCGAAATCTCCACTCCGATATAACCTGTTATAAGAATCATTGCCCGGTTCATTGATTATGAAATCTTCTAACATTTTTAAAGATTCACTAGAATTTATTAATGATGCATAGAAAGACTTCATGATGTCTATTTTTGTTACACATTCGATACAAACGTAGGTTGGCAGTATTGGGGATTCGAACATAGCTCTGATAGTATCATTCCCAGGGAATGCACTAAGCATTACTTGTAGGAAGCTCTCGCAATGTACTGTTTCTTTTTCCGGGTAGATTTGTATGCATACTTTACATGTAACAACGGACGTTTTCGTCCCTTTGCTGAAAAAATAGGTATGGAATTTAACAGTTTGATATATGTATTGTCCATTTAAATAAAATATTTAGAAACGTCGCTGGTGAATTGGCTGAAGGACACAAACTTCCGACAATCTAGTACTTCATCATTCTTTGTCGGAAGTCCAGACTTCCGAAGTAAAATTTAGTTCTGCAGCCATCATGGCACGAAAATATTCAAGAAGCTCAACGTTTCTAAAAATTTATGACTTCCGGTCGGAAGTGTAACATACAACATGACGAATTAGGCAAGCAAAAAGACTTCCGAAAAATTGAATTCCCAATTTTGGCAGTACTTACCTATCACAGAACTGCGACGGTTCCAAGTAGTAATGCTGTTTCGTTGACGGCTGCCGGAAGTGGTCTTCGCAGATTTGCATTGATGTCGAGAGTGATGATCGCAAAAAGTCGCACTCCTCCTCGCTTGAAACCTTGCCAACGATCTGGCAACCGATCCGGACTGCCTCCAGCCAACGCTTCCGCAGCATCGTGTTGAGCGGGAATTGATGCATCTTCCGGACGGACGCATCGTTCCGACACGTTGGTACGGAACAAGACATTCTGAACGTTCACCGTTTTTTACTTATTACGATTTTTTAGTAAATAATTTTGTTAATGTGAACTTTTTTTAAATGCAAGTTTGTTTGCAAAACTTTTCCTTTTTTCTGACTCGCCTCGCTACACTCTCAAAACTTTTTCACAGTATGATGAATTTATTAACTGTGTGTTCAAACTGGTTAAATTAAACACTATTTTTCTATGTTTCGTTCTGCAGTTATAATAATTATTCAATATAGTAATTTGTAAAAAAAAAATCCACAACAACAGTTAGGGGAAAGTCGGGTAAGACGGACACCCTAAGGAAGAATCCCAATAGAAAATCAGATATTGGTTTAGGTTGTTTGCTATCGCGTTATATATAACCAATGTAATAAGTTAATCTCATTCTAAAATTCTATCCAAAACATGCTTACATGCTTTTTCAAAAATGTCTGTATTGTTGGCGAATCCGGCCGCCAGATGTCCTCCTCGAAAAATTCTGCAATGGTCGTGCGAGGACCACCTTATCGCCAGAGCGAACTTCATAGATTCCCTTCGGGTCCGAGGAAAACCACCCGACGTTCCAGTGAGGGATGTGCTAGCTTTGACGGACTTGGACTATATGTTCGAAATACACCTTTTCCTAAGAGCTATTGATCTTCGATTATGATTCTTTTTATTTTCATCTCTGTCTATCTTCCTTTTTCTTCTATAAACAAGTGTTAAGCTAAGCATACAAATTGTCAAAATACAAAACGAGTTTGACTCCTTAAAGCCTAAAGGTATGAGCCGTTTCAATTAAAGAAATTATTAAAAAAAACCCATTTGAAAAAACTGAGTGAAGTTTGATTTGTTTAAAAAAACAGGCAATGGATGTTCAATAAATATTACTCTATTTTTTTAATCCAGTAGACACTTTATGTTTCAATCATCAACTCGGATATGATTCTAAAACCCATGTTCACATTTTATCGAATCATCTGCTTATTAAAAATCAGCGGTCCTTTACAATGTTCGTTTATATTTACAACTATTTATTCAAAAGTAGGTTGATGTAATAGAAAAAAAAACAAATGATCTATCAGTTGCTCACAATCCCCGCAAAGTACTTATCTGTTAGTTTCCCTTTGGCTAATTGGTTTAGACAATTTGGAGAGAAAATGCCCGAACGGTATACTCTGTGTGCATCTAATCACAATACATACTAGAACCAGATTCGCTTGTCGCATTGAAATTTCTTTTCAATGATTTATCAACACTCTGTCTTTTAGAATCAACCTATTTTTAACGAATTATTATTTATTATGAAATTTAGGTAGGTCTCTTCAGCAATTCATGAACGAAATTTCTGTCAGTTTATAAAAATCGACTTAAACGGTTCAACAACCAATAACTGTTATATAGCGGAATTAGATTCTCGATCTTTCCTTTTTCAAAAATAATAATAAAGTTAACTCCGTATAGGAACAATCGGAGCTTAGTTCATCCAGGCCTTGAAGTGTTCCTGTACCTGATGATGGGTCAAAGCCGAGATATTCGGGAAGTTCCTCATGCACAGAAAGCACTGGACTGGGCTCACCGATTCTTGATTCATTCCCCGGAAGTTATTGTCATACACATTGTCCCAAATTGCATCCCCAGGTCCCGGAGCAGAAGCATCGTTCGACGATGCGATATTTTCCTGCCCGGCATAATGGTCGTCAACCGGCGGCTTTTGGTGGGCAAACTGTAAGTGACGGTCTAGTGTTGCCTGTTTTCTGAATGGTTTATCGCACACGCTGCACTCGAACTCGGGCTCCTCAATGTGGGTCCGGTTGATGTGCTTCTTCAAACTGGCCGCCGAGAGGCACCGGATGCCGCAAATAATGCACTCATAGGCGTCCGTGTGAATGTTCCGATGCTGGTTCATAGCATGTTGGCTAGTGCAAGAGAAATTGCATTCCGAGCATCTGAGTCGAGGGTATTCTCGTCGTGGATGGAATTTTTTGATATGGAAATCCAGATGCAACGCTCTTACGTAGCCTCTTCCACACAGAAGACAATCAAACATGTTACCATCTTCCTCTTCTTCGTTGCCGCGATCATCAGGATGTTCATCGGGCGAAGAAATCGGTCCATCTTGTTGATCTGAATTTTCGTGAGTGTTCGACCCTGGTTGCTTTTCAAACTCGGAACTAGTTACCTTTTCATTCTGGCATAGATTATTTCTCTCGACATGTGTGCCCAAATGAATATTATAGTCCATTATTTTGGTTTGGGCAAAACTTTTCTTGCAAGACGTGCATTTATAGACGTAGCTGAGATGTTTGTCGTTCAAGTGGTTCCGAAGTTGAATCGAATTATCGAAACGAATGCTGCAAATGAAACATTGCCCATCAGAGGATTCTTCCTCTCTAAACCTTTTTCTTCTGCTTTTGGAAAATCCTTGATTAGGTTCAGGCCCGACAGAGGAAGCTGGGCGTTTGACAGACGAGCTATGGCTTCCAGAAACCAATTTTTCAACCCACTCTGGTTTCTTTACATTTTTAACCATTCCTTCTAAGGATTGCAAAGATTTGTTGGAATTATTATAGAACTGTTCGATAGACTTCAAGACCTCGATTTTGGCCGTACACTCCATACAAACGTAGGAGGAAACATATTCCGGAGCTATAAACATTGGCTTTAAAGCATCTGCGCCTGGGCAACTATCTTCCAGCTGTAATAGGAATGGATTGCACTCTTGCATGTCTGCTCTGCGATAAAATTGAAGACACATCCGGCAGGAACTAACCCTTGTGATTTGGCCTCCGCTGAAATTAGCAAAAAAAAATTGTGAATAAATTAATGGTAACTGTGTTGTCGATGTAACAAACCTATCAGCAAAGAGCGACGGTTCCAGGTAGTGTTCGTTCCGAAATTGTCTCGTTTCAGCATCGAAGTGAGCGTCGCAAATTTCCCAGCAGTCGCCCGGTGGCCGGCTCCGAACAACGCTTCCCACCTGACACCCGACCTGGATGGCTTCGAGCCACCGCTTGGCCAGTGTGGGGTTCAGTGGGAGATTGCGCATCCGGCTGGAGGATTCTTCGGCCCCGCACGTCGGGACGATGCACGGCATGGTGCGGAGAAAGAGAAATTTTTCTGTCCTTCACGGAAAAAAGCTTTTCATGTGGGAAAACACCGGCCGCGCGACTTCTATTTCAAACTTCAGCCCAGAGGTGCCAGGTGTCCTGATTTATCAGGATTTGTCCTGATTTTCGAGAGACCGCCCAAGCAACCAAAAGTCGCGTTTTTACTTAAAGATGGAACTCCGAAGTTCACATTTGGCTGAAAAAATGTTTTACGGGAACTTCAGGTGACTCTTGTCGCGTAAAAGTTACTCAGGAACTTCCATCGCCCTTTGAAAGGTTAAACTATCGATAACAGAACTTCTAGGCGCTTTCAATGGAACTTCTTTCAAGAAGGTTGATAACGTTCGCGTAACATTCCAAAACGCACCATTATGATACTTGAAGGTGTTTTAAAGAACCTATATGGGAAATCTAAGCGACATGTCAAAAATGTTTTTCAAGAAGGTCGATAACGTTCGCGTAACATTCTAAAGCGCACCATTAAGATACTTGAAGGTGTTTTAAAGAACCTATATCGGAATTCTAAGCGACATGTCAAAAATGTCTGTCAATTTTTTGTCATGGTATTTGTTTTGTTTATATCTGTACTGATATTTACAAATGGAATTCAAGATTTTTTCGAATTTTTCTTATAAATGTTAAATAAGATATTCGAATAAATTTTGATGATGCCAATTTTTGTTTTGATTCATATTGTGTACTGAAAGTCCTTTGAACGAAATAAGGTACCTTCTATTGACCAACCCACTCAATCATCTCAAATGACATTAAGTTTAAATACTAATCATTACAATGGCAATTAGCTATTGATGGATTGGTCGAGAGGCTGGTGAGTTTCATTGCAACCTAGAGAGCAGCGGTTCAATTCTCTAGGCGTGTAAGCAGCTTTTGTAATCAAAACAATATAATAAAAATCAATGAGATAGACCATGATAGACCGGCAACCTAGCAATCTGACATGTGGTTGTCAGAGCAATCTGTCACTCGGATTTTTTTTTCGGCGCGTAGAAGTTTCTTGACATTCTCTTAGAAGCTGAATAGCGTTCTCTACAGCCACCTAAACGAACTTGAAAGTAGCTTTAAGAACTTAAATTTTGGGCTGATTAGCATTCTCTTCAGACACAAACGAGAGCTGATTAAGCTTCTATGGAACCTTTTTAAGGGAATTCTGGTTGCTTGGGCGTCCTGATTTTTCAAAAACTCTCAAATTGTCCTGATTTTTGAAAATTTGTCCCTAAAATGTCCTGATTTGTCCTGATTTTCATAAAAACTTTTTAAATATGATCGAATGTGTAGTTAAGGTATGAAAAAATCGAATAAATAGGCTATTAAATACCCGAATAGAACAGAACCATGGTATTGTAGGGAATAAAGGCAGGTATATAAATAAATAAAATGAAATAATAAAACATTCGGAAAATGAAATATAAAATTATACACATGCTCTATTTTGTTGCAATAGAAACTCTACGTGCTCTTCAATTCCTGCTCGAGAGAATCGCAACGCTCTCTCCCTACCAGCAGTAATCGGAAAGCTCTTTTCGTTCGCCCCGGGGGGTCTAACAATATTCATTACCTTTACTTGAACGTGTTTCACAAACCAAAGTGTTTTGTACATTATTCGATCCTAATATTGAAATCTCCATTGTTTATATTTATTTCGTGTATAATTTTATATTTCATTTTCCGAATGTTTTATTATTTCATTTTATTTATTTATATACCTGCCTTTATTCCCTACAGGTATCACATTCATTATCCAATGAATTTAAATGTGACCATGTACTTCATGGTTAAAAGTACATCCGAGCGTGAAAAATATAAGAGTTTTAAACATTCCAAGTTTTTCGTGTACGGAAGATTTGATGGCTGCGGCACTTTGTTTTTCTTTCCTCTACACAATCGGCAGCTTTCTAGTGTTTTTAAAATTAATGAATTCATTCGAAGTTTTCGGAGATGGACGCAATGGTGAGTTGAAACCGAGTTTATAAGAGACAATCAAGTTTAACCTATATTTTTTATAAATTCCAGCAAAAAAAAACATCACATTGCGAGTAAATGGATGCCGGGAGCGGCTACGGAATCCCGAATAGTGTGCCTTGGACCGGTCCAGCGAACAATAAATAAATGTATGTAGCGTTATTTTTTTTTAATAAATCAAAAGTTTTTAAAAATTCGTCCGTTTCAATAATACTTAACTATGAAAATGATGACAAAACCAAAAATAAATACAAAAAACCCACCATGAGTAAAAATTTTAATTACAGCGGCTTAACAATGAAAATCATCGGGTTTTCATGGTTTTACTATGAAAAAGTGGAAGCTGTTATTACCATGAACTTCATATTTTTTAGCTTCCGAATGTATGGGAAATCGCCATTTTTTTCATGGTCACGCTGCATAACAATACCCCTTTTTCATGGTTATTTTCGTCAAAACGATGAAATGTATGGTCAAAAACTATGAATTCTAATGTGCATTCACGGTATCGTGGACGATAATAAGCATTGTGTAAACCATAAAATTTATGGTATGTGAATATGGAATTCGTGGTTTTTTCATTGTACAATTCTATTCGGGTAGTTAAACTCATTTAACAGATGATAACCTTTGGTTCTGATATTTGAATGGTGTTTTTCGATATGAACTTCCGGCCAGCCAACCAGCTGCGTACTGTTGTTGCATAAATCAAGGCGTTTACAAAACCTGTATTGCGCCTTTATATATGCAATCAAAGCAGAAATCCTAATAATGTTCACGATTCAAAAGGTGTCCTGAAAAATCCTGATTTTTAGCTTCGCGTTGTCCTGATTTTTGATGAAACCACCTGGCACCCCTGCTTCAGCCCAAAATTTTGGATTTACACGACGAAATCGATTTACCTACACGCTAGAAACTATTAAACCATTTACGATTCAAAAATAACCATTTTTGACCTTTTCCCGGGAAATGTCATTTTATGAGTTCTTCATGAGAAGTCATAAAATGACTTCTTAGGGAGAAGTTCGAATATGGTTATTTTTCAACCGAATGGGATTCTGGAGGAGAAGTTGAAAAATGGTTATTTTTCAACCGAAATTCAAATGAGTTGCTTTTTTAGATTCATGAGGATTTGTCTTAAAATTTTCGATAAATATCGTCATTTTTCGATAAATCGCAAAATCACAGAAACCGAAGAAATAGTAGTGATAATATTGAGTATATTTTTGTTCTAAATAGTTTTTTTGGCGACAGAAATCAAAGTCCTTCTGGGACGGTACATTGTTTTCGTGCCAGCTGTTGTAGAATAAGCTGACTACAAACTATTCCCTGAAGCTTGCTGTTGGGCCTAGACAAGTGTGTGACATTGGAAATGATGACGAGTCAAAGGTTGAGTTAGAACTGAGGTTTATTCAACGATAAGTACAAAGGATGTATATGTTATGATTGTAGTGGTACAGGTAGAAGTATGACACAGATAATTTGAAGTACAGACGAGTTACTCTCGTCACATCTCCCCTTCAAATACGTTGCTAATAGTACTCGTAGTCGCTATCTCTTCTGGCTCGAACCTCTCGCCCGCTTCTGGTCCGTTGTCCGGTCGTTCTCGCATCTTCAACGTTGATTGGAACGTCAGCATTACGGGTGTCGATTTCTCGGCGGGGGATATCGGTGTGGGTTGCGTTGAGGAGTGTCGTTGTTGGTTCGTAGAACAGTTCGCTCGATTCATCTGGAATACCAGTACAAGATGAATCTTCGGGTGTTTTAGATGGTCTTAAGTCACGAGCGTTTCTGCGGTACTTCGGGCCATTCGACAATTGTACCACGTATGATCTTGGTTGTTCACATATTTCTACCACCTTTCCTTTTTCCCAAGCTCTGGTTTTCGGGTTTTGCATGGTGATCATTTGGTCTTCTTCAAACTCCGGCGCATCAACACAACCTTTATCGAAATATAGTTTTTGTTTTTCTCTACATTTCGTTAAATTGGCAGACACATTTTCTATGATCTTCGGCTGTAGGACTTTATCGGTAGTTGGGAGAGGAGTTCGGAGTAATCTTCCCATTAATCTCTGGTTTGCTGATAGCAGTGACACGTCTCGAGGTGTGTTTCTTTGATGAAGCAATGCCAATTGAACATCAGTACCATCACTAGAGCAACGTTTCAGAATTTTTTTAGCAGTTTGCACGAATCTTTCCGCAAGGCCATTACTTCTAGGGAAAAGTGGGCTGGATGTTACATGATCAAACGACCATTCTCGGCAAAATTTGGAAAATTCAAACGAAGAATACTGAGATCCATTATCAGTGTACACTATCCTTGGTATTCCGAAGCATGAAAACCAACGTTTGAGCTGGTTGATGACTGAATAGGAGGTAATTTCGGGTAATTTCGCTATGTCAAAGAATCCTGAGTAACTATCTGCTATCAACAAATAGTCGTCACCTTGAAATTGGAAAAGATCAGAGCCTACTATTTCAAAGGGCAGAGTTGGTATCTCATTGGTAACCAGTTTATGTGTCTGATTGGACCTTTGGTATTTTTCACAAGTCGAACAATTTGATACCATGTTGGTTATATCTGAACTCATACCAACCCAAAATAACATCTGCTTTGCACGCTGTATACATCCCTGAATTCCAGTGTGACCAAGGTGTATGTATGAAAGCATTTTCTTTCTAAGTTTAAGAGGAACAACTATCTGCTGTGCTCGAAAAATCAAACCCTCATAGACTGCCAGTTCATCTCTAAAAGGCCAATATTTATGAAGACAATTTCTTGTCAGTTGTTTCCGTTCAGGCCAGCCTTTCATAATGACATTCGATAATTCTTGCAGTTCTGGGTCATTGGTTGTTTCTTGTTCTAGTTCTTCTCTAGCAGTTTTTGACATTTGCAGGACAATATGCACTTCGAGTTCCTCGGAAGTTTTTATTGGTTCTTTATTGTCCACATCTCTGCTGAGGATATCCGGTATAGGGATGTCAACTCCTTTCACGTATTTAATTTTTGGATTATACTGTAATACGTCTAGCATAATTCTTTTTAGACGTGGAGGTGCACGGTCAAGACTTTTCTTAAAAATTGCCTCTAATGGTTTATGATCCGTCTCAATTTCTAGCTCTTGACCATAAACGTAGTCGTGAAACCTATTACAAGCAAACCTTATTGCAGCTGCTTCCTTCTCTATTTGTGGATAATTTTCTTGTGCCTTTGTTAACGATTTTGAAGCGTACGCGACGGGTTTTCCATTTTGTAGCAATACAGCGCCGAATGCTTTGGAGCTAGCATCGACTGACAAGACCACTTTTGAATTCACGTCATAAAAAGCTAAAACAGGAGTGGATACCATCAGTCGTTTTATATTCCTAAAAGCTTGTTCCTGTTCCGATTCCCATAACCATTCAGTATCCTTAATCAATAATTTTCTTAGAGGCTCGGTGACAGCAGATAAATTTTTGATGAACTTTCCCAAATAAGTGATCATGCCCAAAATACGTTGCAGTTGCAGTTTGTTAGTAGGTGTCTTTAATTTTCCTATTGCTTCTAACTTTTCAGGATCCGCCTTTAGCCCGTTTTCTGTAACCAGATGACCCAGAAACTTTACGGTCGATTGATTGAAAACGCACTTTTCCCTGTTCAATTTTAAGCCTGCTGCCTTGATTTTATTTAAAACGATTGCTGTAATTTTGTTCAATTCTTCCTCATTCTCCGCATGTATCAAAACGTCGTCCATGGAACTCTCTACCCCTTTTATTCCTTCTAGCAAATTCTGAATAAGTTTTTGAAACACCTCGGGAGCGGACGATAAGCCGAAAGGAAGACGTTTGCAAGTATACCTGCCCCAAGGAGTACCAAATGCTAAATATTTCATGGAGCGTTGCGAGACTGGTATTTGCCAAAACCCTTTTTTCATATCGAGAAGAGTAAAACGCTTCGAATGCCTTATTCGTGCCGATATTTCTTCGATTGTGTTGAGAGGATGTGTGCGCCGGAGTAAATTCTTGTTAACTTGGGAAGGGTCAATGCAAATTCGTAGCTTACCTTTTTGTCTGACAATTACCATGGCATTCAATACAGGAGTTGGCTCGCTGATTGGCTCTATGACACCCAGTTCCTGCATACAATCCAATTCCTTTTTCACCGCTTCTCGTAGTGAGTGTGGAATCCTTCGTGGTAGGCTACTGTGGAATGACGGGTTTTCCACCAAGTCGATATCGTACACGAAATCACGAACACATCCTAGACCGTTAAACAGCGAATCATCCATACTAACGTGATCAATTTTTGCAATTAAATTGAAACGCACACACGTTTTTCTTCCGAGTATGGGTACCACATCACCATCAACTACTTTAAACACAGCTTTCTTTTCGTGACCCCGAACTATCACCGGCAGCGTTGCTTCTCCCTTCACAATAAGCTTGTGGTTACTGAATGATATGAGCCGCTTCGTTTTGGATTCCACTAGAGGCTCATCCAGTTGTAAGAATATATCGAACGGCAAAACATTGCAAGCTGCTCCACTATCTAATTTTAAGTTCACTTTTTTTCCTTTTATTAGCACTTTTTCAACCCAAACATCATTTTCTCTTGTATCATCATCGTCATTCACTGCTCCAATATACAGTTCTTCCACTGGGAGCTCTTCTTCTTTTTCATCTTCTTCTTCACATTCCACACTTTTCACTTGACGTCCATTTCGGTTGGTTGCAGCAGGGCACATTTTCGCATAATGTCCCCTTTGTGAGCATTTAGGACAGTTTTTGAAATACGCTGGACAAGCTCGCGGTTTATGCGTTGTTCCGCACCATTTGCATTGAAAAACTGTTGTATTTCGATACACTATTTCCCGCCCAACTGTTTTCATATTCCTGGGATTTTGCTTCAGTTCGTCTACTTTTAACTGAGACTTTTCTAGCATCACTTGTGACTGCTTCAGAGATTGTTCATAATTACGCAAAATCACTATTGTTTTCACAAGATCCAATTCGTCGTTGAGCAACTGGGGAACTAGCTTTTCATGTATTGTTCCCGAAATAACGCGATCTTTCACTAACGAATCGTTCAACACACTAAACGCGCACTTTTTAGCTTGCTCGCGCACTCGGGTTACAAAAGAATCTAACTGTTCTCCCTCTTGTTGATTTATTTTGCCGAACAAATAACGTTCGTACGTTAAGCACGATTTCGGAATAAAGTAAGCATCAAATCGTTCTTTCAAAACAGCTATGTTATTTTCCTGTGCTTCTGTAAGCCCGAATGTGTCCAACACACGAATGCAGTCTTCACCAATACAACTCAAAAAAGTTGCTGCTTGTATTGGTCCTGGCTTGCTGTCTAGCTCTGTTGCAACCGAAAACCACTGAAATTGACGCCACCACTGCTTCCATTTAGCCGCCATATTGTCTTCAATCACAAGCGCTTTTGGGGGTTTAATTCCTGCTGTGGCCCCCAACATAACTTTATTTTCCACAACACTATTTTCCGTCGACATCTTTTCCACCGATCTCCAGTACGATCGCCAATAGAAAGTTGAAGATACAAAACTCGCGTTAAAGTTCACTTTCTGACACCATGTGACATTGGAAATGATGACGAGTCAAAGGTTGAGTTAGAACTGAGGTTTATTCAACGATAAGTACAAAGGATGTATATGTTATGATTGTAGTGGTACAGGTAGAAGTATGACACAGATAATTTGAAGTACAGACGAGTTACTCTCGTCACAAAGTGGAAGCCTTCAAACGGATTGGCTGACTGAAGGACGTTCTTTTTAGGTGCTTTCAAATTAATTGGGGCCGGATGATTGTTGGTAATGTTGGCACCGGTAGCTGGTACAGGAGGTGAAGCCATCATCGGTGAACGTGGCGCAGGAGGAAGTAGCTGATGATTCGGCTCCTGGAAGTAGCGTATGGGGTACCAAAAAAAGATGAGGACTGTGTCGCTGATCGGCAGCGAAGCCAAAACAGGAAACGCTAACAACTGCGCGCTGGAAGTGGTGGTCTGTTATGCTTTTGATGACAATTGTGCTAACACTAGAATTTCGACGTCCTAAAATTAAATAAAACATTTTAAAAGAAAATTATAAATACATATGTCAGAAAATATTTTACCAATTTTTGTTCTAAACGGGAGTACTTGTTTGATTGCCCTCGGAGTCTTCTTGGCAGGGACACATGATTTTGTTGCGGTCTTTAAAGCATGCAGTAAAAGGTGGTTAAAGCCCCAGGAGATATTTTACTTCCGATTCGATGGAATTGTCGGAATGAGAATTCATCTTTTTCCGCAAGGCATCGAAACCTTGAAAGTATCCGGAGTGGTAGACATTCAGTTGAATTTTAGAAGGGTGACGGCAAACAAACCTATCACGTCGAATTTTCGCATTTCGGTATCCAGCTGCTCGTCCGGAAGTTATCCTGATTTGTCATCCTGAAATGACATAAGCAATACCGGAACTGCTGACGATCCACATATTGAGAAGAATACAAACCTCATGGCTTCTCTGGCCTGCCAGCGGTAGCCCGCTGTAGGATGTAGGGCATTTTTATGATCCTAAACAGGATGGCCATAGTACCTGATAGCTGACTATGAGAGGAAGAATGGTATTGAAGATTGGCCATAAGTTTCCTACAAATAAATTTTGTTACCTGTCGAACTCAAGGATAATATTAGCAATGAATTACCTTCCAGCAGCGGGTGTGCTATGTTATTTGATCCTAAAATTGAAATACTTCCGTTGAAATCCATCCTATATCGGATAAAAAACTTCCGAACAACGCGTACAACTTTGCCATTATACAATGTTTTTTTCGATTGAGGTTAAATTTTCATTCTTTTTTTGGTTAATAACCGAAAAGTTGGAATATGGTTAAAATTGTAACATGAAATATTTATGAAAAATAACCATATTGGCAGTTCTGCAGAAAAAACTAAAAAATGGTTACTTTTCATTCGAAAATGGTTAAATAAAAATGAGCGTGTATAATTTTCGTTTGAGTTTCATAACACAAAAAGGGCTGGGTGAGGCGTTACATTTTGTTGTCTCTAAATACGTTACATGAGGGTGGGCAAATTCAAATCTAATAAAATTTGTGATTATTTAATAATATAATTTCATATCGTAGTGAGAGTCGAAAGACTTTTATAAAATCTTAACCACGAAATTCCAATGAAATGATTAATGAAACATACATAAAACATAAAAAAAATTAACAGAAATGGGAAAAATGACAAAAATTACAAAAATGACGAACATGACAAAAGTTACCAAGAATACAAAAATGACAAAATATGACAAAAATGAGTTTTTTTTTTAGAGGTCCAGGAAACATGTAAGTGCCTAAGAAGCTGTAGTTGATTTAAGCATTTAAAAATCGAGAATGATTACAGTCGAGAATGGGCAAGTCAAACTTGAGCGCTTGTCGTTTGCCTACCTTTGGGCTATTTTTGGTAAGGGTACGTTCACAACTAACGGCTTGTTCGTAAATTGATTATTTCTATCGAAGTTCGTAAAATACAAACAAACGTATGCATAAGCATTGGAAAGTGATTCGAAAAAAAAAATCGATCGACTGATGAACACGCCGTAAAACTCAGTAGCCGTGCCAAGCATACTGTGGTTTTTTTTCAGAAGCTGTCTATTCGAAGATATCTTTAACCTAGTTCAATTCGACATTTTTGGTACTAGAAGTGTTTTTAGGTTAAATTAATGAAAAAAACAGAAATTTGTAGAGGCAAATAAGCTAAGCTAGTTCCTCGACTTGTGGAGATTCAAGGTAAGTTCGATCCACGCTGCTTTGTCTGCCTACCTCAAGGAGACTGATGGTCTAGCGGGGGAACGTTCAAACCCGCGTCCACGACTATCGAACTGCACTCATACAGGGCATTGAAGGGCAGAAGGCTCCACCGCGGAAACTGGACTTTTTTGTTCGGACACTGTTTGTGTAAATTTCAAAACACTTAATTTTTTTTTCGTTTTACTCATTAATATTTTTTAAATATTTATTTTTTCTTACTATGTTTTTACCTTTTTAATCGTAATGATTTTTTTCTTGTTTTCTGGTTTTTTGTTGTTGTGTGTTGGATTTTTTGTTTTGCATCCGTGTCGCTTTCTTTTTCTCCTCTTTTTATTACAATTACAAAGATCTGCTGTATGTTATGTACTTCATCATCATCTTTATTTATATATTTATAATAATATGTTCAAATTGTGTATGTCTGTCTGTGTGCGTGTGTGGCTTCACACTCGCTCTCGCGCTCATTGTTGATTCATTCATTTCCTTTTTATGATTTTTGTCAATTTTGTTACTTTCCAGAATCTATTGTGATTCACATAATGTGTTTTTGTGATTTTTTTTGCATTTTGAGTTGTTCCACTTTGGGTTAGTAGTTCTATTAATCAACGAAATTGGTTTCTACTGGTCGTGGTTGTTGTTACAAGAAATAAACAAAGACAAGAATAGGTAAAATTCGAAAAAAGAAAACAACGAAAGGGGGGAGGACAATAATAGGAGTGTTTATAATAAATGGAAGAAAATAATAAAAACAGCACTGTTTCAATGGTCATTATATTCACAAGGTTTTCTTTATTCCAGTTAAATATTATTGTAAAACAATAGGCAATAATTCTACACGATCAGTTTTGATTGGTTCTATGATTTACCTTACTACAGACGCGGAAAACATTTACCGACTTTGTGAAAAAGAAAGGAAAACTGATGAGAAGGTATCGAAATAAATAATAACATTAAAAAAACGATTGGCTAATTTCGCCTAATTTTGTATGAGTAGGTATGTGTGCGCGTGGTTCTAAATTTAAATAAACAAAAAAATACGTTGATACCTTCCACTTTCTCTTATGTTCTCTTGTAACACACTAGTAACTTTACACAACAGTTAAGTTGAAAGGAAAGAAAAAGATAGAAGTTTGTAAATTGTTTTTTTTTTTTCGTTCAACTGTTTATTGTTCATTTCCCACTTTTTCGCATTCGATTCTGCCTACTTTGTTACATGTTTATTTGTTGTGAGCCGGAACACAAAACACATCACCCCCACTTTATTTTACTTTGCGCTTCACTTTTTTTTCTCAGTTATTTTTTCGTTAAATAATATACTATATTTTTCATGTTTTTTAACAACTTAGGGATGTGTTTTGTATTGTGATCCACATTTGTTTGTCCATTTCTTTGAAGACGCTCTCCTAGGGCGACAGGCAATCCCCGGGGCGTCGTCGTTTGCTACTGATATTCCTCTATAATTGTTAAATGTACCGGTACAGGAATTCTTCTGGATCATTATTATTCCTTTTAGCTATACACATAGATTTACGGTTCCAAGAGTTCCAGTATTAGGTTTTGATCCACTCGGTTCGGTTTTTCTTTTTACAATTGTTTGCATAATAACACGCACACACACATCGATATATTTTCTTCTATACAATTTCGATTTGAATGACTTTTTGTATTGTTTTGGACCATCTGTGCTGTCACTCAAGCACAACAGTTTAAATTTCCTATCGCACACACGTGCCCTAACTTTCGCAACTCACGAGTTTCCGTTAACCGGATTTAGGATACGCACGTGCACCAGACGAACGCACACACTCACACACAGACAATCTTAGTCGATTAGTTTAGACCTAGGTATCCTTCTCGAAATTCATTTCTTATTAGTCCAATTTACACAGTTAATTATAATATATTTATGTACTTATAGAATGAGTTCTCTATTTGCATTTCGCGTTCCGTTTTATTCGTCTGCGGATTTTATATGTGTGGGTAATAAATTAAATGTACATATGTAGGTGTTTCTGGGAAGCTCGGTTTCCCCCTTTTATTCCACAACGCGCAGCAGTTTTTGGGATAAGTCGCGGGACTTTAAGAGAAGTCAATCGGAAAAAGACTACTTCTTGAGACTGGGCTGGCAAAAGGAACATCCGATTTTGGGTGAAAATTTGGCTTCGATTACTCTTTTCTTCCGATTGACTTTTCATTAAATGATCTTCGAATGAGTGATGTTTGGATGTTTGAGGTTTAACGGATCCAATCAATCTTCAATCAACGGTTTTTCATCGAAGGATGTGGTTTGATAATAAAAATGAAAAAAAAGAAAAGCTAAAATATGAGATTCCTTCACTTCGGTTGGATCGATTCAGAGTTGATCGGACTTTCGGGAATCTAAACTACTCTCAACCCGATTATTGAATTGTCAACAATGTCAGAAGGACAGAAAACTAACAAAACTTAACGAGGCATCCTCAAGTCCATTCGGAGGATGTACAGGACTTTTTATCAAAATCCGTAATCTCGTGGTTCGTCTGTAATTTTCTTATCGAATTCCTTTCGACAACAACATACCGAGTTCAGCATAGTTGAGACAATACTGTTTTTAACTAAGTGTTTAAATTTGAATTTGAAAATCGTACAACCTTTTTAACTTACCAAACATCGAAACATTCGACCCACATTTCCCAAAGCAATTACGGCCGTCTGTTGTGCTCTCAAACGAACAAGCAAGCAGCATGGTGTGGTCCTCATCTTTTTCTTCTCCCGTTATAGAATTCCATTAGAAGAAACGGAAAAGTTGCTACTACTATTTACAGTTACACTACTATTTCACAGAAAAAAAAACAAAAAAAAAGTTGAAAAACAATAAGAAATAAATATTCCTAGATATTTG